>NW_006298786.1:499630-503547 GCF_000327345.1 Myotis davidii | reverse complement strand
GCCACCCTGCCAAGACTCAGAGATATAGCATAACGACCTCATACATAGAAACAGAGAGGCAGCCAAAATGAGGAGACAAAGAAACATGTTTCAGATGAAAGAACAGGACAAAACTCCAGAAAAAGAGCTAAATGAAATAGAAACAAGCAATCTACCCAGTGCACAGTTCAAAACTCTGGTTATAAAGAAACTCAACAGCCCAGCCAGTGTGGCTCAGTAGTTGAGCATCAACCTATAAACCAGGAGGTCAGAGTTCAATTCCTAGTCAGGGCATATGCCCAGGTTGTGGGCTTGATCCCTAATGTGGGGTGTGCAAGAGGCAGCCAATCAATGATTCTCTCTCACACTGATGTTTTTCTCTCTCTCCCTCTCCCTCTCTGAAATTGATAAAAAATATATTTTTAAAAAGCTCAACAAACTTAGTGAAAGAATAAATCACTAAGCTGGTCTGGCTCAGTGGATAGAGCATTGGCGTGTGGATTGAAGGGTCCCGGGTTTGATTCCAGCCAAGGGCACATGCCCGGGTTGTGGGTTCGATCTCCAGTAGGGGGCGTGCAGGAGGCAGTCAATCAATGATTCCCTCTCATCATTGATGTTTCTATCTCTCTCACTCCCTTCCTTTCTAAAATCAATAAAAATATATTTAAAAAAAAAAAGAACAGATCAACTCAGTGAGAACTTCAGTGAAGAGATAGAAAACATAAAAAAGGACCAGTCAGAATGAATAATACATTACAAGGAGTAAACAGTAGATTAGATGAAGCAAAGGATTAAGTCAGCAATTTGGAAGATAAGGAAGCAGAAAACATCCAATCAGAACAACAACAATAAAAAATGAAGATAGTTTAAAGGGCCTCTGGGACATTATCAAGCATACCAATATTCACATCATAGGAGAGAGGAGAGAAAGGAATTTGAAACCTATTTGAAGAAATAATAACAATTTCCCTATGTGACAAAGGAAATAGACATACTGGTCCAGGAAATGCAGAGTCCCAAACAAAATAAACCCAAAGAGGCCCACACCAAAACATTACAATTAAAATGGCAAAGTTTAGCCCTAGCCAATTTGGCTCAGTGGATAGAGCATCAGCCTGTGGACTAAAAGGTCCCGGGTTCAGTTCTGGTCAAAGGCATGTACCTTGGTTGCAGTCTCCTCCTCGGGCCCAAAGCCTCGGGTCAGGGTTCGTGCAGGAGGCACCCAATCAATGTGTTTCTCTCATATCAATGTTTCTCTCTGTGTTTCCCTCTCTCTTCCACTCTCCCTAAAAATCAATGGGAAAACAATCATTGGGTAAGAATCTTTTTTTAATCTATATATATATAAAGGCCTAATATGCAAATTGTCCCAGCGGGCAGTTGACTGGGAGTTCGACCACTCACTATGATGTGCGCTGACCACCAGGGGGCATGCGCAGAACATGGCAGGCATCGGCAGCAGGCGGAGAGCACAGAACATGGCGGGCGACAGCCATGGTGGGATGGTGGAGCAGGTAAGCGGGGGTGCCAGACCAAGGCGGGGCACTGGTCATTGTCATCCGGGCAAGCCTCTGGTGGTTACTGAAATTCTTTGCTCCTGCATGCTGCAGTCCCACTCACACTCGCTGCCAGCGCTAGAGCTACTGTTCACATCCACTGCTAACACCTGCCCTGTTTGCACCTGCAGCTAGTGCTGTCACTTGCACCCGCTGCCGTCCACCATAGAATAGACATAAAATTCCATAGTGATTAGTTCTAAGGTGCAGACTTTGAAAGGAGGCTGGACAACTCTGAAGTCACATCAAGGATATGAGAGAATCAAGGTAGTGGAGTGTAGTAGAGATTTGTGAAAATATTTGGAGAGCCCTAGCTGGTTCGGCTCAGTAGATAGAGCATCAACCTGCAGACTGAAGGGTCCTAGTTTTGATTCCGGTCAAGGGCAAGTGCCTGGTTTGTGGGCTCGATCCCCTGTGTGGGGTGTGCAGGAGGCAGCTGATCAATGACTCTCTCATCATTGATATTTCTATCTCTGTCTCCCTCTCCCTTCCTCTTTGAAATCAACAAAAATGTATTTTTTTTTAAAAAAAAAAAGAGGCATAGAGCCCTCACCGGTTTGGCTCAGTGGATAGATTGCCAGCCTGCAGACTGAAGGGTCCCAGGTTCAATTCTGGTCAAGGGAATGTACCTTGGTTGTGGGCACATCCCCAATGGGGGATGTGCAGGAGGCAGCTGATCGATGTTTCTGACTCTCTATCCCTCTCCCTTCCTCTCTGTAAAAAATCAATAAAAAATATAAATAATAATAATAATAATAATATAATGGCAAAGTTTAAAGACAAAGAGAAAATGTCAAAAGCATCAAGAAAAAAACAATTAATTACCTATAAAGGAGTTCCCATAAGACTGTCAACTGAATTCTCAATAGAAACTTTGCAGGCCAGAAGGGGTTGGCACAAAATAGTCAAAGTGATGGAAAAAGCAAAGACCTATAACCAAGATTACTCGACCCAGCAAAGCTATCATTTAATTATTTTTTATTGATTTGAGAGAGAGGAAGAGAGAGAGAGAGAGAGAGACAGAGAGAGAGAGAGAGAGATTTGTTCTTCCACTTATTTACACATTCATTGGTTGATTCTTGTGTGTGCCCTGTCCAGGGATTGAACCCACAACTCTGGCATATCAGGACAATGCTCTAAACAACTAAGCTACCCTGCCAGGGCTACCCAGCAAAGCTATCATTTAGAATTGAAGGACAGATAAAGAGCATCTCAGACAAGAAAAAGCTAAAGAAGTTCATTACCACCAAACCAGTATTATAAGAAATGTTAAAGGGTCTTCTATTTTTTTAAACATATTTATGTGAATATTTTATTTTACTTTTTCCATTTTTTTTAGAGAGAGAGTGGAAGGGAGGGGGAGAGACAGAGAGAGAAATATCGATGTGAAAGAGACACATTGATTGGTTGCCTCCCCCATGCACCCTAACCAGGACCAGGGATTGAGCCACAACCGAGGTACATGCTCTTGACCAGAATCGAACCTGGGACCCTTCAGTCCACAGGCCAACATTCTATCCACTAAGCCAAGCCAGCCAGGGTAAGGGCCTCCTTTAAGAAGAAAAAGAAAAGATAAAAAATATGAATAATAAAATGGCAATAAATACATATTTATCAACAATTACTGCCCAGCCAGTGGGGCTTAGTGGTTGAGCATCAACCAGGAGGTCACAGTTTGATTTCTGGTCAGGGCACATGCCCAGGTTGTGGGTTCAATGCCCAGTAAGGGGTGTTCAGGAGGCAGCCAATCAATGATTTTCTCTCATCATTAATGTTTCTATCTCTCCCTCTCCCTTCCTCTCTGAACTCATTTAAAAGAAAAAAATACAATTACTTTTTCTTTTCTTAATCCTCACCGAAGGATATTTTAGCATTTATTTTTAGAGAGAGTAAAATGGATGGAGGAGAGGGAGGGAGGGAGAGAGGGAAATGGAGAGAGAGAGAGAGAGAGAGAGAGAGAAACACCAATGTGAGAGAGACACACTGATTGGTTGCCTCCTACAGGCATCCTGACCAGGGCCAGGGACAAAGCCTCCAACCGAGGTATGTGATTCTGACCGGGAATCGAACGCACAACCCTTCAATCTGCAGGCTAATGCTCTAACCACTGAACAACCAGCCATGGCACAACAATTACTTTAAATGCAAATGGTTTATTTTCTCCTATCAAAAGACATACAGTGGCTGAATGGATTGCAAAACAAGACCCTTACATATGCTGTCTACAAGAGACCCAATTCAAATGGAAAGACACACACCAACTGAAAGAAATGGACAAAGATATTTCCTGAAAATGGACAAAGCAAACAAAAAAGGCTGGGGCAGCAATACTTATACCAGACAAAATAGACTTTATAACAGAGGCTATAACAAGAGACAAGG
>NW_006298786.1:493460-499613 GCF_000327345.1 Myotis davidii | reverse complement strand
GTTTCCAGATCTTAGCTATGGTGAATTGTGCTTTTAAATGCAAATGGTTTAAATGCTCAAATCTAAAGACACAGGGTACAGCCAGCCTTGATTCTCAGCTTGGCCTCTCTCTGGGGCATCTCCAAGCCCAGCACAAGTAGCAGCCATTGCAGATTGGTCTGTAGCTTGTGCTGTGTGGGCCCCAGGCAGGGCACAGGCAGTGGCTGACCTTGCACCTCTAAGAAGGCCCCAGAGCCGTGTGCCTGGTGGACAGTTTCAGACCACACCTAATTACAACCCTACCACTTCCAAATGTGATACACTCAGCCAATGGACTTGGTGAGCACCAAAGTTCCACTGAAGCAAGTCCTGCTCCATAGGGTTGGCTCCTGCACAGCAGCTCCTCTGCTATAGCTGCAGCCAGTCCTTGCAGCCAATCAGCCTAAGGGTCAATCCCTGCCACTGACACCAACAGCAATTAAGGCTCAGCTACCAAAGGACAGTGCACACAGTGAACACAGAGGCACACCTGGAACACCCAGCTCGGGTGACTGGGGAGGCTGTGCACAAGTCTGGGAGATGTAGCAGATCTACCTAATACATAGAAACAAACTTAGGGAAGCAGCCAAAATGTGGAGACAAAGAAACATCTCTATATACAAAAGCCTAATATGCAAATTGTTCCGTCGGGCAGGAGTTCGACCGCTCGCTATGACATGCACTGACCACCAGAGGGCACCCGCAGAACATGGCGGGCGTCGGCCCCGTGCTCCATGGTCCCACCTGACACATCCGCTGCCAGTGCTGGCCCAGCCCCAGTCACCCCAAGACAGGGCGGGGGCCACTGGCCAGGCCCAACTGCCTCTCAGGGCTTCTCCACCCCCCTTACTCGCACCGGCTGCTGGCAGACAGAAGACCATGGGCCACAGTGGGGGCGCAGAGGATGGGCCGAGACCTGCTCCTGTGCCCACTGCAGCATTGCTGCGCATGGCTCCTTTCAAGGTGCATGATTTCGTGCACCGGGCCCCTAGTGCCAAATAAAAGAACAGGAGACATCTCCAAAAAATGAACTAAATCAAACGGAGGCAAGCAAACTACCAGATACAGAGTTCAATACAATGGTTATCAGGATGTTCAAGGAACTTAGTGAGAACTTCAACAACATTAAAATGGACATAGAAATAAAAAACAAAATTTAGAAGAAGCAGTCAGGCCCAGTCAGAGTCGCTCAGTGGTTGAGCTTCAACCTTTGAACCAGGCGGTCTCACAGTTCGATTCCTGGTCAGGCCACATGCCCAAGTTGCAGTCTCAGTCTCCGGAAGGGGGTGTGCAAGAGGCAGCTGATCAATGATTTTCTCTCATCATTGATGTTTCTATCTCTCCCTCTCCCTTCCTCTCCGAAATCAATAAAAAATATATTTTTAAAAGAAAATAAACTTTGACACAAATGTGTTATTTTAACATTGTTTGAAACAGCAAATTTTTAGAAGGTTGAAGGATTACTCTATTAGGATTGCCTCTTTGAATAAAATCCTTATGTGGATTTGAATCTATTGGAAGTTTGGCACCAGACTGAATACCAGTCTACGCCAACATTTTCTCTTTATTGTTTAGAAGCCCTGAACATGTTTTCCTTCAGATTAAAAGAAAAGACACAAACATTTTATGTTCATGATTTTGTGTTCTTTTCATAGAGAACTTATAGCACTGGACCACCTTAAGATCCCACTTCTACAATGAGGACTTCTTCTGGTGCAGGTGATACTGTGCTATTAAGGACTCACCCAGGGCATTGCTGCTGGGCACCATGTTTGCACACCTTCAATTGTCTGAAGCCATGCCGAATGTTTTCCAATGCAGGTGAACCAATTAAGGAATGGAATTGAGACCCATGCATCCCACTCTGTCCACACCTAGGAGCTAGAAGGTCTTAGTTATGTCAATGTAAGAAACATTCAAGCCTATGAAGAATTTTTGTGAGTTTATTTGAGACAAAACTGTCAATAATTGCTGGGAAGCAAAATCTCAACGGATTGAGATGATGCTCCAGAGAATGACAGTTTTGCACCTTTATACATTACAATCAAAAGAGGAAAAGTAAGTGGTTTACATGAAATCCACTGGTGATAGATTAGGGAGGTGAGAGGAAACAAAGCAGAGAAACCTCTGGGATTAGGTCAAAAGTAAAATGATAGACACATACTCCTTTTACTTAGTGGGTGCAGAATAGTTAACAGTCAACAATTAACTCAATAACAATGAGGGGATTTGTGGTCTCCACAGAGTGGTGCCTGTGGTTTGAGGGGTCTGGAAAAAGGAAAATTACTTCGCCATTCCAAAGATATGTTATTATAGATGCAAAAAGACGACAGGCTCATTTAAGGTAAAGATTGACCTTTGTCAGGGAAGATACTGGTTTAGGACATGACTACCCACCAAAAAATGCTCTTTGTTAAAAAGATTTTAATTCACCTTAACCGGTTTGGCTCAGAGTATTGGCCCGCAGACTGAAGAACCCCCGGGTTCATTTCTGGTCAAGGGCATGTACCTTGGTTGTGGGATCGATCCCCACTAGGGGGCGTGCAGGAGACAGCTGATGGATGTTTCTCCCTCATAGATGTGTCTGTCTCTATTCTCCGTTCCTCTCTGAAAAATCAATGAAATATATTTTTTTTAAAAGAAGGTTTTCATTTCAGACCATCCTTTGTGGTTATTTAAGTCTCTGAGTTTGCAAGGCCACCGTGCAGGCAGTGGCTAAACTAGCCAGGTTAGCATGTAACCGCTTTTAGTCCTAACACCATCAATGAAAAAGTATAATACTGTCAACTCCACCCATCCCTAGTGACCAAACTGGTTCTCCAAGAGCTGTGTGGTAGAGGGCATGGCTTCAGACCCTCACTGTGGAAAATTCCAATGTTGATCATCAGAAGTTAAGATATTAATATTTTACTAGTGTGCTAAGAACTTGAACGCACCTTTTGGTGCACAGGCGATGATCAACACTCCAACCAGCTCCAACTAACTCCAACCAAGTCACTGGGCCGGGGCTGCTATTTAATTTTTAATATGATTTTTTCCATTGTTACTATACTTCAACTTCTTATTAGTTCACATTGCTTGAAAGTACTTGATATTCTCTCTTTATAAAATATTTTTTATTGTTATTTTTAGAGAGAGGGAGAGGGAGAGACAAACATAATGAGAGAGAAGCATCCATAGGTACATGTCCCCTACTGGGGACTGAACAGGCAATCTGGGTATGTGCCCTGACAGGGAATCTAACCAAAGACCTCTTGGTGCACGGGATGATCAACCAACTGAGCCACACCAGCCAGGCTTTTTATTCCCTTCTGTAGTCTGATTGGAGTAGAACATAACACTAGCCCCTTCGCTGATAAAACTACATAACAAATGACTGCAGGGTTTTTAAATTAGCTATTGCAGTGGAAAGACTCTGTCAAGCTTATATTGCATTTGAATCCTTGTAATGCATTCTTTATTTACAGACAAGCTTCTAAAAACTAGTGACATTCAATGCTAAAAACAAAACACAGATAGGCTTAAATGTAGATCCTTCCTAATCATAGTGTCTTTGGTCATTTGAGCCACTGTTTTTAGTCTTTCAACTTCAACATTCAGTGCCAGGAAAAACATTCTTTTATTTTATTACTGCCAAATATGTAAATAATTCTTCTTGTCAGATACTTAATCTTATTATAACTAACATATAAAGATGTAGATAAACAAATCACATTGAAAGACATTTCTTGGGATTAGAGCCACTAGTTCTAGATAAGAAACCCTTTTTATAAATTATACTCTAATCTAAAATCTGGATATATATTTCACTTCATTGGCTCAGTTTAATCAGAAAAAAATGCAAAGGGAAATTTATGACTGTGGCATACAAATGTCTTAAACCTGTTCCTACCACTGCCAACTCTGGACATCCAACCTAGAAAAGGTGTTCTCTACCACATCACTCTACATCTCAGCCATTTTATGTGTCTTCACTACACGGGTCAATCAATACTTGAAATATTTTACCATCTATTTCCTTTTCCTATTCATCAGCTATTTGAGGCAGGAGCTTTGCACTGACCTATTCAGAAGTCCCAGTTCCTGGAAAAGTGCTAGACCTATTGTGTGATTCAAAATATAGCATTAGTAGCAAATCAGAGTTGAATCCATCAATAAATATTAATATAGAAAAATTAAAAATCAGCACTGAATCAGTAAATAAATGCCAAGTAATTATATTAGAATGAAAATATACTAGTTGTAAAGTCAAATTATAATCTATTAAATTAAAAAAGCATGGTAGAGCCCAGCCTGCATAGCTGTGGCTGAATGCTGACCTATAAACCAGGAGGTCATGGTTCAATTCAAGGTCAGGACACATGCCCCAGTTGTGGCTTGATCCCCAGTGGGATGCATTCAGGAGGTGGCTGACCAATGATTCTCCCTCATCATTGATGTTTCTCTCTCTTCCTCTACCTTCCTCTCTGAAATCAATAAAATGAATTTTTTTTGAATTCTCACCCAAGGCTATTTTCTCATGATTTTTAGGGACAGTAGAAGAGAGAGGGAAAGACAGAGAGAAACGTCGATGTGAGAGAAACACATCAATTGGTTGCTTCCTGCAGAGCCCTGACTGGGGAGGAACCTGCAACCAATGTACATGCCCTTGACCAGAATCAAACTTGGGACCCTTTGGTCCGAAGGCTGATGCTCTATCTACTGAGCCAAACTGGCTAGGACAATAAAACTTTAAAAAAAGAATTGTACACCTGAAACATATATAATTTTATTAATCTATGTCACCCAATAAAATCAATGACAAGGAAAGGAGGGAGAGCAAGAGGGAGAGAGGGAGGGAGGGAGAAAGGAAGGGGGAAGAGAAAAAAGAAAAGAGAATCCACATGCACAGTTTAATACCGAGGGTGGTGATGAGCTGTGTAAACTGTAATAGGAAAGAAAAAAAAAGAGCCACCCTGAAGCCAGACGTGCAGCTGCATGACCCAGGCTTCACTTAACCTCTTCACCCATTTCGTCGTTCTGAAATTAGGTGCTGAGATCCGCCCTTACAGGCTGTGCAGGCGACATGCGTTGACATGTGGGAGTCCTGGAAGAGCACCAGGCAGCACAAAGGCTGCTGCTGTCACCCACGGAGAGGAGTACAAGTGCGCGGGAGGGGTCACAGCCGCAGCGGGAGGCACGTCAACAGATAATCTCCCAAATGCAGTGCTTAGCGCGCCAGTGTGGCCAGGAGGATCCGGGAGTGACTGACATGGGAGCACTCCATGAAACAGAGACAGGCTGGGGGAGGAGGGACCGTGAGGCCACCGAAGGGGTTTATGTTGCTGTTGTCTTTTGTTGCTAATCCTCACTGGAGGATACCTTGACCTAATCATATATCCACTGAGCCAAACCGGCCAGGGCCAGAAGGATTTGTTTTATTTTTTTTAACATATTTGTTATTTATTTCAGAGAGGAAGAGAGAGAAACATCAATGACGAGAATCATCGATTAGCTGCCTCCTGCATGTCCGCTCCTGGGGATGGAGCCGCAACCATGAGCTGGTTCACAGGTGAGGCCCAACCACTGAGCGGCTGGGCAGAGGGCTTATCTTTAGAAGCGGGCTGTGAAGTGGGGTGGGGAGGGGGGATGAAACAGGTGGGTCTTGGAGGTAATGCTGAGAAGGCTGGTGGCACTGAGTGGGGAGCGCCCTGAAAGGTCCCGGTTCGATTCCGGACAAGGGCATGTAACTCAGTTACAGGCTCCTTCCCAGCCAGAGCCCTGGTTGGCGCATGGGATCCATGTGTTTCTCTCACATTGATATTTCTCTGTCTTCCCCTCTCTCCTCCACTCTCTAAAATCAATGGAAAAACATCCTCGGGTGAGGATTTTTAAAAATATGAAAAGCGTTGATGAGAAGCGGCATCGCCTGCCTCTGCTGTGAACCCTTCCCGCTTCTCTCTTGCCAGGTCATCCCAGAAGGACGCCGAGTCTCCCAGCCCGAAGCCCTCCTGGCCCCGGCTCCCGGCCCCACGCCCCGCGGGCCCTCCGCGGCCGGGCTCTGCGCCTCTGCAGGCCCCTCACCTCAGCTCCCCTCCTGCTTCTAAGGCGCTGCTACTGAAGACCGCGGCCTCCAGAGCCCGTGACCCGCTCCGC
>NW_006298786.1:471498-493312 GCF_000327345.1 Myotis davidii | reverse complement strand
GAGCCCCGCCGCCACTGCTTCCCCACCGACGCCCGCCTCAACGGCCGTCCCTAGGTGCTGATTGGCTGGAAGCCGCCACGGCCTTGCTCCGATTAGCTGCTTCTCCACTCCTTCCTTGCGGAGGTGGAGAGCGTGAATCAGGAATGGCCTCTGCGATGTGACCTCCAGGAGGTGGGGGAAGTCGTTCATGGAGGCTCGAGTCTGTGAAAGGGAGCGGTGCCTTCACGCCAGACTCCTAGGGAGTGGCTGCCTCGGGGGCCCCAGTATTCCCCGTCTTGAGACCCACACGCCGTTTCTGTACCCCCTTGTCCGGAAGGCTCGGAGGCCCCGCTGCGCGAAGGGTCCGCCCCGCAGCCTCCCCCACGCGCTGGCGATCAGCCGAGGCTGAGTTCGGGAAGAGAGCCCTGGTCCCGCAGCCACCACCCTGCAGGTGGCCACCCTTCCCTCCCGTCTTCCGCCGCTCACTCTTGCTCTCGCGGAGGCAGCCTGTGAGCAGTGAGGCTGCCTCCCCCGTACCCCTCACCCTCACCCCCTCCCCCGCGGTCCTTCAAGGGAGTGAGCCCCAGATCTGACGGCCCATGACCAGGAGGCGCTCAGCACACAAGGGCCCTGGGGAACATGCGAGTGCCACAAGGCCAGCATCCAGGAAACCCTCCTGCTCCCAAATGTCAGCTCACAAGCCATGCTTGCTCACAGGAAGTGAGTGAACTGCCAATGGTTAACCGCGGTACCTGCAGACATCTCGAGTAGAGAGCTCAACGGCAGTACCTCCGGGGAATTTGTCTTCATTAACGTATTAAAATCATACCCAGGGAACCATTTGGGCTCGGCATACCCCAATTCTTCCCTGAAATCGGCTCCCTATTTTTTGAAATTCATCACCCCCGTATCCCACCTTCCTACTTTAAACCCCTTAAGAGTCCCCTGACCTCCCCCTTGGGGGAGAAGGCCTATTTCCGAGCGTGACTCACCCTTCTCCACTCCTGAGCAAAGAAGACACTTTCTACTCTGCTTGACCCGAGGGATCCGTCTCATTCTAGTTCTATTAGCCTGCGCAGAAGGGCCTGCATTTGGGTCACTGGCCCCAAAAGGGTTGGCAACAAGAGGGCAAGAAGAGCAAGGGGACCCCTGAGGGAGACAGCCCAGGGAGTGGGTCCAGATGGGAGAGAACAAATTCTCTCTGCTCACCTCTGGTTCTTACAAATGGGATATATTTTGCCCTGACTAGGTAGGTCACTTGGTTACAGCAGCCTCCTGATACACCAAGATCGTGGGTGTGATTCCTGGTCAACGCACATACAAGAATCAACCAATGAATGCATAAATAAATGGAACAAGAAATCTCTCACCCCTCTCTTGCCTCTCCTCTCCTCTCCTCTCTTTCAAATCAACAAATAACTTAAAAACACAACAAAAAAGGGGTATTTTTCCTCCTGCACTAGAGCCCTCAAAATAGACAATCTCAACCTCCCACGATGCCTGACATCCAGTCCACCCTAGAAGATAGAAAAAGACTCATGTTATGCTCCCATGGAAACCAAAATGGGGTGTTTGGGTCCAAGTCTGTTGTCTCGCAAAATCGAAGAATGAAGTCACAGACAAAAATGGCTAGTAGAAGCAAAGTTTATGGAGAGAAGTCATTCCTGGAAAAAGTGCAGCTAGGGTTCCAAAAGCAGGCCTGTGTCAGGAGCTTCCATGCCATGCTGCAGCGAGGTGTAGTCCATGGTCCAAGCTAACTAAAGTCCATTAGTCCACGTGTGGAGTCCCACATGGCCATAAGACACGTGGGCTCAGGGGAGTATATCTCCTGCCACAGGAGAGTCAGGGGGCTGGGGAGAGGGCATGGCTTTTTTGCCTAGGCCCTAGGGGAAAGATACATGTTTGCTAGCTTCTGATTGGTTTTTTCAAATAATTCTGCCTTAGCAACATCCTTGGGATTGTTTTCTATGCCTCACTGCATTATGACTGGTTATCTGCAAGCTGCCTGTCTTTGCAACATCCATACTTTTAAAAAAAAAAAAATTTTATTGATTTCAGAGCGGAAAGAAGAGGGTGAGAAAGATGGAAACAACAATGGAAGAGAATCATCCATTGGCTGCCTCCTGCACGCCCTACATCGGGATCAAGCCTGCAACCTGCTCAGGTGCCCTGACGGGGAATCAAACCGTGACCTCCTGTTCATACGTCAATGATCAACCATTGAGCCACACCAGTCCATACATTTTAAAGCTCACGTCTCCCGTACTCAACCTTCTTTCCCCATCCAGCTGGGTTGCCTTAGCAATTTGCCTAGCTGGGTCTAGTTCTAGGTCATTTTGCCAGTCTCCGTGGTTTTTCATGGAACCAGGCGTGGTCAGCAAGCTGTATTCTACCCATGCCTGCACTGCTCCATTTCCCAGCCCCTGTGGTCCCGCCTCTCTCTTCCTGTCCCTCTTCTACCTAGCCCTCTTCTTCTATCTCCTCACCTCTATATACCAGACAAGATATAAGCCACTTCCCTTTCATTTTACCTTTGGCAATGTTAGAATGTCCTATTTCCTTACCTTTCCTCAGGGAAATCAATGGCTTTTAGGATTTATCTTTCTCACAAGACAATAGGCAGTGCTTGGAGAAGGGGGAAAGCACAGTTTGGGAGTGTGGGAGCTGTGGCAGTGATTTGATCAGAGGAGGGAGTCCTAGGTGAGAGTGCTGATTTTCAGCCCACTCTTGGCAATAGGCTTCTCTCCTTCCACACAAGGTCTTTTGTATGCTTTGCAGTGCTGAGTCCGGCAGGAAAAAAATAGTTCAGAGCTGGATCTAGCAGTTTCCTCTCAGCTTTTGATACCTCCAGGCTTTCATTTGCACCCACCCAACTGAGGCTGGCTCTCCATCACCCACTCCTCCCAGCCTTTCATCATCTGAGGACTTAGTGCCTCTTTCCTAGCTCTCCCATCCTATATAATAAAAGCCTAATATGCTAAGTGTCTGGTCGGCCAGGCTGCCATTCAACCAATCAAAGCATAATATGCTAATGATATGCTAAGGCCGCTCAACCGCTCACTGTGATGTGCACTAACCACCAGGGGGCAAGTACTCCAATTGGTCGGTTAGCTTGCTGCTGGGGTCTGGCCAAACGGACTGAGTGAGACAGGCCAGACATGCCCTGGAGCCCTCCCACGGTCCCTCCCCGGCTGGCCAACCTCCCACATGCCTCCCCAGCTCCTATCATGCACCAGTGGGGTCCCTCAGCCTGGCCTGTGCCCTCTTGCAATCCAGGCTGAGGGACACCCCCTCCCCCGCCCCCGCACAAGTGTACAAATTTCATGCACTGGGCCTCTAGTGTAGTAGATAAAAAATCAGACCCAAATGGATGGCTCCAGGGATTCGGATGAGAAATGTATATCCAAGCCCTGGCCACTGTGACCCAGTGGTTAGAGTGTCTGCCCGAGCACTGAAGGATCGCAGGTTCAATTCCCAGTCAAGAGCACATCCCTGGCTTGCAGGTTCCATCCCAGGCCCTGCCAGGGTGTGTGCAGGAAGCAACCAATTGATGTGTCTCTCTCACATGGATGTTTCTCTCTCTCCCCCTCCCTCTGTATCACTCTTCTCTAAAAATCAATAGAAAAACCCCAGCCAGTGTGGCTCAATGGTTGAACCAAGAGGTCACGGTTCAATTCCCAGTCAGGGTACATGCCCAGCTGGCAGGCTCAATCCCCAGTGTGGGGTGTGCAGAGAGCAGCCGGTCAATGGTTCTCTCACCACTGCCTGGTCAGGGCACATGCCCTGGTTGCGGGCTCGATCCCCAGTGTGGGGCGTACTGGAGGCAGTTGATCAATGATTCTCTTTCATCATTGATGTTTCTATTTCTCTCTCCCTTCCTCTCTGAAATCAATAAAAATATATTTAATAAATAAATAAATATCAATGGAAAAAATATCATCGGATAAGGATTAACAACAACAAAAGAAATGCATATCCAAGAAGCAGGGCCAGTGGGCAACCCTTCTTGAATGTGACTTCCTGAAAACATCCTTCACTGCCAGTCCAGCCCTCAGGAATCACATCTTGAGAGAGTAGTTGTGCATTCTAAACACTCCTAAGGAATAAAAGGACAGTATAGTAAATACATCTTAATATGTAAAGCTTCTAATGTTTTCTATACCTAGTTTTGTGACCATTTACAAGTACTGGGTTTAATATCTAAGAAAACAATTCATTAACCTAGGAACTGACTTGACACCACTTCCATTGCTACCCATCACTGAGTGTATAGACAGTCTATGGGGCCTCTCGAAGGGGTCAGATGCAGGACTCAGCCATGGTGCACCTCCACCTACAGCCAACCTGGGCAAGAAGAGATGAGGCGATGACTTACCATGGTGCTTGCGGACATCACTCACAGGTAGCTAGGATCCTCTTCCTCTTCCTGATTCTGCCCCAGACCTAACCGGTCCTCTACCGTGGACCAGTGTCAACATCACCTAGCTCAGGTGACTTTTCCTTTCTACTTGTTGAAGGTGATGATCCCTGGTGGTAATAGGGATAGTAGCTGGTCAGAAGAGGTCAGAAGCTGTAGGGGCAAAAGCACTAGACCCTCTGGAGGAGTGGATCTGAAGTTCTTTTCATATTTCATGGAGACCTTCCAAAGCAAAGATGGCACTTGGGACTTAAAGTGTCCCCTTCCTACAAATGCCTGCTTTCTTGCTGCTTATTTCCCACTGTAGCCTGACAGGGCAGAAGAACTCAGCAGGGGAGACTAGAAACTGGTTGAGTGTCCAGAGTGTGACCTTGTGCAAGACCTTTTTTTTCTCTGGAATGCCGTTTTCCCATGGGGATCTCTCTAATGATGATCCCCCTTTTCTCATGCTGCAGATCCCTCTCTGTGTACATCAGGGCGATTCCCAACTCCAGTTAACAGCTCCTGCGAACTGAGCAGCCTAATCAGATGTCATCATACCATAAACATTCAAAGCAGGCACTTTATAGATAAGTAAACAGGTTCAGTCAGTTGCTCAAGTGCACATAGCAAGTAACTAACAGAGCCTGCATTTGACTCCAAAGTATGTGGCTATTAATGTTTCTTCTGAATCTTGAGGTGAACTTTCCACACACCAGGCCTGAGAGGCATTCACTCCGCAAGTCCGCATTGAGGGCTGATGGGGTGGCCCCGAGCCCCTGCAGCACTTCCACCCCAAACCTCCCAGGTAAAACCTGCCATTACTCCATTTTATGGGAAAGGGAACTAAACGAAGCCCAGAATGATGACGTTTCTTGAGAGCCCCCAGAAAGCGAGTGGCAGAGCTGGGCTGCAAATCCAGCTCTCTCTGACCTCAGAACTTCTGGTCAAACTGTGCAGAGCTGAATCTTGAAAACTGAGCTCCATGAAAATTTCATGAGGAAATGCAACATATTCACACGAGAAATGGCCCCCTCCCTTCCTACTCACCTGAATTCCCCCTGCCCTGCCCTTGGGGCCTTGTCTGTCCCCTGCCCCCAGCATTGGGAGCGTCTGATGGCTTCTTGTCCTCACTGACTCAACAATCATTGGTTGGAAAAATGGCTACCTACATGGAGGAGAGGAAGAGACCGAAAAAAGAGGCAGACCACTTCAGATAGATAGGTAGAGGTTTAACAAGCAAGGGAACTTATTGTCTTGGTCAAGCACAAGGGGAGTAAATATCTGCATCTGCCAGCCAGAATCTTAAACGTTTACATAGAGCCCTTAACTGGGCGCAGTGGTACAGTCCCATCCAAAACTGTTCTCAACAACACCTTTCTCGCTCAAGTTTTAGTGTTAGCCCTGGCAGTTATTATATTTATTTTTGTAATGCTAGCCTCTGACTTAAGCTTTGATTGCCCAAGTATGAAATATCCATTTTAAAGAAGGCTATCTCAAAGAAACACATGGCTAGTCATATAGATAAAGAGCTAAAGAACCAGGTCGCCTCCCTCTATTGAGACTTCTTTGCTCTAAGAAATTTGATTTCAATAACTGGTCATTAGGACTATTTGTTTTTCTTTCTCTTCTCGGACTTTAAATTCCAGCTCTAATGTTTTGAATCCACCAAAAAAGTGTGAGCCCACGAAACCCTAGGCTCCCACCCTCGACCCTAATACTTGCAAAACAGCTGCTCTTTCTCTCTTTCTCTCTGTTTCCAATGAAAGGAAATTTTTGGACTGGAACCCGGATTCTTTGTCCACTGAAATCGAAGAATGAATCCATGGACAGAAAGTGGTATAGTAAAGGTGGAGATTTTTTGAAGAACAAGTACAGACTCCCACATGGGTAGTGGGAAAGAATCCCACAGAATGGACCCCCAAGTAGGGAGGGGGAAAGGGTCCCACTGAGTTCCTTTTCCCTATGGCTTATAAAGGCTGCAGATCCTGGTGCCTTGATAGCCCCTCTGATTGGTCACTCTTCCCCTAGAGTGGTTACTATAGTAACTCCTGTGCTCAAAGGTCACACCTCACATGGGACATACGAGGTTCTCCCTCTCCTTCCTCATTGTTTTCCTATTCCCTTTGGGCTTTCCTCTTCTCCTTCTGGATGAAGGGCTTCCTCCTTCTCTTTATTTTGTAAATATCGACCTTTTGCTGTTCCCAGCTCCCTCATCCTATGGAAATGTACCTGTTGCAGCTTTTCAGCTCCCCTATTCTATGGAAATATACCTTCTGCTGCTCTGCAGCCCTGTGTTTCCTCCATGGTCCCCTTAATTTCTAAAATTTCCTAAACCTGTCCTATTTTACTCCTAAAATTCCTGTTTCACCATCCTCATTGAGTGGTCCCAGGTGTGCTGTGTAATTTCCAGGTTCTAGGAGTCATAAAGCTTTTTTTTTTTTCAAAGTTTCTTGCTGGTTATAGCTGAAGGGCATCTTGCAATCATAACAAGAACCTCAAGAACTGGTTGTTGATAGGCTGAGCTCAGTACAAAACACACAAGGCTGTGTCCTTGGAATAGTCCCCATGTGGGGTTGGAAGGCAGAGCATACATTTCAAGAACATGGGGCGAAATGAGGAACCTTTGATTGCCATGGTCCAGCTTGAGGGTCAACTGGCAGCCAAAGGATTACCTCCTCCAATCCAGTCAAAGTCTATTTACTGGTGTCATAGCGGGGCATTGGGAATAAGGGAGGCAACTTCTCTGCCTTCGGTTGGTCACCATGCAGTGGGAAAAGCAGCGAACAGAGAGAAATTGGGGAAAGGGGGTTGCAGATTAGAGAGGCCCAGGGTCCTGTAAAGCTAATGGCACAGCCTAAAGTAGGGGTGGGCAACCCTTGGCACGCGTGCCAAATGTGGCACACCAGTAACTTTTGCTGACACGCGAAACCCGCTCTTATAATCTTCCATTTACAGTGTTTTTCTTAATATCGACTTTTTTATTTTTCAGATAAATTCAGTGTAGGTACATCTTAGATAAGTAAATAATTTTACATAACAAGTTATCTTAAAGACCATAGACATGGATTGATGAGAGGGGAAGAGCAATTTCAATAGTGTCGAAAACGAACTATTGAGGACTTGGAATGCCATTCCAGAAAATTTTTTCTGTTTAAAAAACTTTGCAACAGCGTTACTCTCCATGTTTTCATCCACATACGCTTGTGAATCTTTGTTCTCAGTGATGAGTTTTGTTAAGTCTCGTAATAGGAGTAGCCTGACGGATGAAAGTAGTAGCTCGTGCATATCTCTGAAGGTCATGAAATATAAACCTGATGTAAAATCTGTCATCAGTGATGCAGCAGCAAAAGTCCCACTGATAATATCAAACGGAGTCATAAAGTTTTCTGTTGGACTATCAGTGTACATGTATACAATAAAAAATAAATGCATTTTTCATCATCATATACTGTGTTTTTATTGCTCGAATGAATTTTATTATTTCTTCAAAGTTCTTCACATACGCACACCTGAAGAGATATCAAGTAGGCGTAACGTGTTCTCAAAAAATTAGGGTTGGCATGCAGAAGAATTTTGAGTCAGAGATTTTGCTGGTTTTGGCACGCACTCACAAAAAGGTTGCCCACCCCTGGCCTAAAGGTATGCAATGGAATGAGAGGCAAGAGGAGAGTTGGCCAGCAGCACATGAATCAGGCCTGGGGGCCCACAGAGGAAGGCGGCCCACTCCTTATCCTGGTGCTGGCGGCCTCCTCCACCCACCCCCAAGAAGGTAGGGAAGAAACCGGGCTGGGCTGGGTGGTTTCTGAATTCCAGCTGTCAGTCTCCCTGGATAAAGTGGGGCCTGGTCAGAGGGTAGATGATCCTGAGGGGTGCATCAGCCGCAGCTCTCCCCCTCCATGAACACCCAGTCCAAGGAAAAGCAATGGGACCACTGAGCAAATGGAACTTCAAGGCCAGTCCTGACTCCATGTCAACTTGCTATGGGCAGAAATAGAATACTGGGGACTAGCCATAGTTATAAGAAATATTAATCATGCTTTGTTAACTTTGATTGTGAAACCGGACAATCACAGTAACTCTCTGTGCTGCCGGTCACTGCTTGAGCCAATTAAGCAGAGACAGCAGTATGGGAGAGTAGCAGGTCATTCATGAAAATCTGCTCTGCACCCCACCATAAGCCAGGTGCTTATCTTGGGTAGGACAAAGATTACATGGGGAAGTAGGCAAAAAGAATAAGAATGGGTATGCAAGATGGGTATTACAGGTTTGGGAAAATAAGCAATGCAAGCTGGGGTGGGACTCCATTGTTTTGGCAACAAGATTGTTAATCTTTCCATGATAATAGGCAATTCTTGAACTATCTGGACTGCATTCCAACATTGACTCCCAGGTCCCGGGGGCGTACAACTCCTAGCCAGGTTAGAATGTACTATCTTTAATCAGAGTAAAACAATTGTTAGGGGCAAAAATAGAATATTGGGGACTAGCTGTAGTTATTAGAAATATTAATCATGCTCTGTTAATCACGATTGTTTTGTTTTTCTTTTTTGTGTATTGTGGCCTCTGTCGGCAGACAGAATTCTGTGGGAATAGTCCAGCCTGAAGTGGGGCCGGTTGTAAAGCAGCCCTCTTTGCTGTAGTATCAGCTAGGTTGTTTTCTGTAATAATGTTTGTGTTTTCCCTTTGATGTCCTTTGTAGTGAATTACAGCTACCTCTGCAGGTTTTACTACTGTTTGTAGGAGAGTATTTCCTGAAGGTGCTGAATAGGAGAGTTCTTTGCTGTTAAGAGTCCCCGTTGTTTTTATGTTGCCATATGGGGGAGGAAGGCATGCCTGGAGTCGGTAAATATGGACTTGTGTCCCTTTCTCAGCTGTAGGACTCTGGTCAAGGCAATGAACTCAGCCTTCAGTCAAAGGCGATAGGAGGCAATGCCAGGCTTCAGTATATCTAGTTTTCTTAATGTCTTTCTTTCTAAACTTATTGCCATTAGTAAACCATACTTTATCTGGATTATCTGATAGCTGGTATTTGAGATCAGCCCTGTTTGAATAAACTTGTTCTACTGTTCTTACGCAGGAGTGCAAAATTTTCTCCTTTTCCTCCACAGGCAGGAGGAATAAGAGTTTGACATACTTTGAGAATCACCTCAGGGGAGTCTAGGAGTAAAGCCTGGTATCTAGTGAGGTGTCCCTCATAAGTCATATGGCCTTTAATTTCTAAGACCCCCTTGAATCTAGTGTGGGGTCAGGACCTCTAGTGGCTATCCCAATGTTAACATGGTGGCCTATTTTACCAGGAGCATTGTGGTTGCAACAGCCCTTAAAAATGCTAGCCTTGCCTGGCAGGCATGGCTCAGTGGTTGAGCATCGACCTTTGAACCAGGAGGTCACAGATGACTCCCAATCAGGGCACATGCCCGGGTTTCAGGCCCGATTCCCAGTGTGGGGCATGCAGGAGGCAGCCGATCAATGAATTCTCTGTTCATTGATGTTTCTATCTCTCCCTCCCTCTCTCTTTCTCTCAAATAAATAAAAATATATGTTTTTTAAAATGCGAGCCATGCCCTGACCAATTTGGCTCAGTGGATAGAGCGTTGGCCTGTGGACTGAAAGGTCCCAGGTTAGATTCCAGTCAAGGGCATGTACTTTGGTTGCAGGCACATCCCCAGTAGGTGTGTGGGAGGCAGCTGATCAATGTTTCTCTCTCGATGTTTCTAACTCTCTATCCCTCTCTCTTCCTCTCTGTAAAAAATCAATAAAATATATATTTTTGAAAATGCTAGCCATGCCTGGCCAATGTAGCTTGGTGGTTGAGCATTGAGCTATGAACCAGGAGGCCACAGTTGATTCCCAGTTGGGGCACAGGACCAGATTGTGGGCTCAGTCCCCAGTGTGGGACATGCAGGAGGCAGCCGATCATTGACTTTCTCTTATCATTGATGTTTCTATCTCTCTCCCTCTCCCTTCTCTGAAATCAATAAAAATATAATATTACAAGAGGCCCAGTGCATGGAATTCATGCACGGGTAGGGTCCCTAATGGCTGCTGGCTGGGGCCTCCCTTCCCCTGGCTGCCTGCTGCCCCTGGTGGCCAGCAGGGGGGGGGCAGCCCGGGTAAGGGGCAGCGGGCGGTTGGCTGGCCAGCCCAGCCCCTTGGTCGAACTCCTGGTTGAAGGGACAATTTACATATTAGGCTTTTATTATTTAGGAGATATATATATATATATATTAAAAGTCCCCTTCTCCTCAAGGGAAGGGTCAGAGGTTCTGCTCATCCCTCACCCCAACCACCACCTTAGTCTCTGAGCTGCCCTGGAGCCCCCAGGAGCTCTGCTCTGCACTGGGTGTGGCAGGGCCAGCCATCTCCTTAAAAGCAAACCCGGGGAGAGAGAGCTGTAGGAATCTTACAGAGTATGACCAGTTCCCTCCTGTTGGAAGGTATTGTTGCCCTAGGCGAGGCTGCTGGGTTTAAAAAGAGCTGGAACCCACCAAGCTGAACACAGCCCCAGCGGCCTCCTCAAACCTGCTCTGCGCACCCTGCCCTCAGGTGAGCTCAGGAGAACTGGCTCTCAGGTGAGTAGGCGACTGTAGGACTTCAGGCGCCTAGATGGAGGGGTGGGGGCAGAGGGATAGCCCAGAGGACCAGCCTGAGGAAGGGGTGGAGGAGGTGCCTGGATGTTCTTGGTAACAGGGGTCGTGTTTGGGGGTTTGAGAACTGGAGGTGTCTATTCTGTGACCACTGTCAGATGGATGGCGGGTTGGGGGCTGGAGGAAACAGGAGCCAGCCTTTGGCTAAAGAATGTGTAAAATGGAGTTGCAGCCCTCATGATCCAGGAATTCCAGGGCGTGAGAGGAAGTGAGAGGCAGGCTAGTCTAAAGGAGGGCCAGCTTCAGAGACTGCTCAGAGGACACACCCCTGCCTTCAGAGGCAGCACGCTAAAGGCCAACCCTTCATGGCAGTAGGACCTAGGTATTTATGTATTTATTATTGTAACACGTTTTACTGTGTGCTAGCACTGTTCTTAGACTTGACAAATTAACTCACTTAATTCAGTCATAACCTTATGAGGCGAGGCTGCTAATTCTAGTTACCCTCATTTTAAGGACAAAGAAGCACAGAGAGATAAGTAACTCCCTGAGTCACACAGCTGTCAAGTGGCTGAGAGTGGATTAGACTTCCTTTCAGCTGAGCCCAGCAAATAGTAACAATGGCTTCAATATGGAACACTGACCATCCCTATCCCTCCCTGCAGCTAACAATCTGCAGAAAGTTGGGAAGGGCCTTATCTCCAGGGTAGGGCCACCCAGGGACTAGTTCTGGCACCCTAAGGCAACATGGATGTCCCACCCACCAAGCAGTTTCCTGCCAATAGCAGCTGGTACTCTGAGTGGAATTTGGGGCCGCCTGGAGCAGGGTCCCTGCCGGGCTGGGGTGGGATGGGAGGCTCTGTCTGCCCCTCACAGTCCTCCCACTTCCCTGGTAAGCCGCTGGCTTCTCTGCCCACCTCCGACTGGGTGCACCCTTCGTGTGAGGTTAGGAGAGTTGGCATCATAGCCTGCATAGTACACCTGAAACTATTACAAAATACTATTGAATTTAAACTGCAATTTAACATTTTTTTTTAATTTAAAAAAAGGGGGGTGGGGGACCTGAGTTAGAACAGTAGCCCTGTTCACCTGACCTTGGGTCAGACATCTGACATAGATTTTTTTTTTCCTCACCCGAGGATATTTTTCCACTGGGTTTTAGAGAGAGTAGAAGAGAGAGGGAAAGACACAGAGAAACATCGTTGTGAGAGAAACACATCGATTGGTTGCCTCCTGCACATGCCCTGACGTCCAAGCTGGGGAGGAGCCTGCAACTAAGGTATGTGCCTTTGACTGGGATCGCACCTGGGACCCTTCAGTCTGCAGGCTGAGGCTCTACCCATTGAGCCAAATGGGCTAGGGCCTGACATAGATTTTAACAAAGCCTTATAGGCACTCACTATGCAAAGGCACTGCTCTAGGCACTTTTATTAATCAATCCATATAACTCCACACACACTATTATCTCTAATGAGGAAACAGGAGTTAGTAACTTGCCCAAGATGGCCCAACAAGCAAATGCACCTTTGGGGTTGGGGCCCTGCTTTCCCACCTGACTCCAGCCTGACCTCCCCCTACAGCCCTGCCCTGCAGCTGTGACATGGAGGGAGTGACCTGGGGCCTTCTCCTTGTGCTGGCAGGTGAGTCCTCCAGAGGTGACCCTCTGCCACTCACATTCCCACTAAGGCAGTGAAGACCAGGGCAGCATCTCTCAAGGGGGGCCTGATGTCAAATGTGTTGTTGTTGTTAATTTATTTTTATTGATTTCAGAGAGAAAGAGAGGAGAAAGAGACAGAAACATCAGTGATGGGAGAGAATCATTGATGGGCTGCCTCCTTCACGCCTCACACTGGGGATCGAGCCTACAACCCGGGCATGTGCCCTTGACCGGAATCAAACCTAGGACCCTTCAGTCCGCAGGCCAAGGCTCTACCACTGAGCCAAATCAGCTAGGGCTCGAATAAATGTGTTCTCATTTACACTGTCAATTTATAGGGAAGAGATAGTACAGGAAATAATAGTACAGGGAAGAGGTGGAATTGCACAATTTATTCTGGGTCATTGAACTAGAGAAAGCCTGTAACCATCTCTTGGCATGAAGAGAATAGCGTTGCCATTTCTTTAGGAAGAAGAGGGTCAGCTAGGGTCTGTGTTGGAAGCTTCCCTGGAGAGGGTAGAGATACAAACACGCAGTCCCATTGGAGTGCAAGAAAGAATAGCAGGAAGCCTGAGAAATAGCAGCAAGGGCTGTGAGTGAGGGGACAAAGGCTGAGGGATGGGAGACAACCTCAGCAGCACTGTCTGGGGCTGGAGGTGTGAGGGAGGGAACCGGCCCCAGGGTGCCACCTAATGAGCTGTTATCCTTGCCCTTTGGGCTGAGGTCTGCCTTCTGATTCATGTTGAGACCAGTGTCATGAATGATCACCAAATCCTCTGCTTCTCCCACCCAGGCCTGCCGGCCTTAGAAGCCAATGACCTGATTGGTGAGTCTTGCTGTCCCACATTTTCCCTCTAAGATCCCACATCCTGCCTCCAACTTTTGGTCCTTACTTATTTTTTTCTTTCCTACAGATAAAGACAGTTCCTTCTCTTATGGTAAGAGCTGATATCCCTCCCACCACCCCTTCCCTTGCCTATCCTGAACCTCTGCTAGAGGTTGGTGAAGGGTGATGTGGAGCCCAATGCAGACAGAGCCGGGCTTGAGGGGGTGAGGAAGGAGGGGCAGTGGGGGGCTGGGGCTGGAGATTAAAGCGCCAGTGTGGTCACTTACAAGAACAAAGGCCAACATGCAGGCTGGCCTTTGAAAGAACCTCCTTCCAGCATGGAAGGAAGGCACCCGTCATGTTTAGGAAGAAGATTCTGGGGAAGTAGCTGCAGGCAATGGGCTGCTGGGTGGCCAGATATCTCTCACCAACCTTCTTCCTTCCCTCACTCTCACTTGCCTTTCTCAGCACTCAGTTCCCTGCTGCCCTCCAGCCCCTGCAGTGGGTCTGCACTGTCCTCCAATGCCCCCAAATGCCCTTGAGCTCCCTCCTCACTCAGATCAAATGCCACCATTCAGAAAAGCCTTCCTTGATCATCCCTTAAACGCCCCCCCCCCACTTTTTTTTTTCTGTGCTCACAAATACCTTGCCCAAGTGCTGGGGTAGAGCAGGCTGGCCCCAACTCTCTCTCCTCTCCTAGACTGGGAGGCCCTGCAGCTGGGCGGGATGATCTGCGCTGCGCTCCTGTGCATAGCTGGAATCTTGTTTGCCCTGAGTGAGCTGTGGGGCTGGCGGGATGGGGCGGAGGGAGGGCATGTGAGAAGAGGGGTGGCCCAGGGTCCCCAGGTCCTTTGCATTGATGTCTCCTCCTCTCACAGGTGGCAAGTGCAAATGCAAGCACAATCGCAAGCACAGGTGAGCATAAGGCCCCTATTGTGTGCACCTCAAGCTGAGCAGACTATTGTGGGGAAAATTCCTATAACTTGGAGAAAGAGGACAGCTTGGTGGCTGCTCCCTGGGCTTGCAGTGGGATTATTCACAGATAATCCATCCTGAAGGGGCCCCACATCAGAAAGCCCTGAGCTCTGCTATTGTTTAAAATGACCGTGGAAGAATAGCAAGGGGGGCAGTTGGGGACCCTCTCGGGAGGGGGCACCAGGCATCTTGGTGGAGGACAGAAGGTCCAAGTATACTAATCTGATGTTCCTTCCGTAGCCCCTTATCTGAGAAAGCTGTTCCATTCATCACTCCAGGTGAGACGGGCTTCTTTGAGGGGCTTCTGGGCATCAGTCAGGGTGACCATAGCATTTGAGAGTTAAAAAATGATATGCTATGTGTCAGGCGGGACTGTCCCAAGCCAGCCCAGCCTTGGGGTTGCCAAGGGCTGAGGGGGGCGTCGGTGTAGTGACCATGTTGTGAGGACCTGACTCCCATTCTCTCCACAGGCTCTGCCAGTACCTGCTGAGCACAGGACCAGCTTCGTGGGACCACCAGGGCCAGCTCCCTTGCTGCTCCCTCCCCACTTGGGGGCCTTAGGCTCCTTCTGATCAGGAGGCTACTCAAAGCTTATTTCCAAATTAAACTGGTCTCACACCTCCCCTGGCCTTGTGACCTTCTGTGGGCTGGGCAAGCCAGGCAGCTCTGACATTTTGCTCAGGAAAAGCCAGGCCCTCTGCAGGGTGGTTGCTCATGCTTCCTGGGAACACATGTCTGGCCTAAGGCCTATGCCCAACATGTCTCCCATTTTGAGAACCTCCTGATACTTGATTTCCTACCCCCTTGCCTCATCCATGCCCCATTTGAGACACCTCAATACCAAAGGCCTTACAATTTCCACACCTTGCCTAGAGACCCTAGGAGTCCCAATGAGCCAGGTACCCATGACAACCTATAACCTAGAATGATCCCGTGGCTCTCCCTCCACTAAACCCCGCCTCACTCAGGGAGAGCTCTCTGTTGCTCACACAGCCCAGGAAATGCAGCCATTCCTTCACTGCCCCACTCTAGTAAAACCCTCTCTAATATTCACACCAGCCCAGGGACCTTCCCCTCACTTAGGTAATATCCCAAGACCCCACTATATGCTGCATCCCAAGAAGCCCACATAGTGCATTTAGGACCAAAAACCGTCCGTAGAAATCTAGCTCCCTTAGGGTTACCGAGCACAAGGAGGGTTCAGTACTCACGGTACTCTACTCATGAATGACATGTGGCCACCCTGAGGTAGTTTTAGTTACTTGCAGCAAGTAAAGGACACCAGGGATTCACATACAAAACTCTGCCTCTGAGGGAGCCTTAGCCACTGCTTATATACACTATTTGACCAATTACATGTTGATTTCTTTGCAGTTGGCTACACTTAACCAGTTGAGTTCCTGTCAAGCGCTTCCTGTTTACAGCTACTTCTGCAAAGCATTTAGCATTTAGCGGGAATAGAGTTTAGTAAGAAGCACCCAGTCCCCTAGAACCTTGTCCTATCTACCAATATTCAAAAGTCCACCTCTGAAACCCCTCACCTGAAAGGTCCCTGCTTGCATGGACTGGGGCCCTCTCCCAACTCAGCAGCTGCAGCCTCGCTGCTCTTGCCAACCTCCACAGCCAAGGGTGTAAGGGTGCGTTCAGCGGAGACCCTGGGGCAGTAGAGGTTTGCCCTGGCCCTGCCTGGCAGTGGCTCCCAGTCTAGGTCTGGATTGATGGGGCAGCCCCTTTTGATGTTGCTTCAAGCCAGCTCTCTGATGGTGTCCTGCTCCAAACCCCCCATTTCTCAGTGGTGCCAGCTCTGGAAAGAACGATATGGCCTAGACCAGTGATGGCGAACCTTTTGAGCTCGGCGTGTCAGCATTTTGAAAAACCCTAACTTAACTCTGGTGCCGTGTCACATATAGAAATTTTTTTATCTTTTACCATAGTAAAACAAAGACTTATATTTTTGATATTTATTTTATATATTTAAATGTCACTTAACAAAGAAAAATCAACCAAAAAAAGGAGTTCGAGTGTCACCTCTGACACGTGTGTCATAGGTTCGCCATCACTGGCCTAGACTTTGGGTTCCTGGCATCAGGTCAGTGGGCAGGGACCCTGCCTCCTACTCGCATCCCGAGGCCCTGAGGTCTGGAAATGGTGTGCTTAGACCTACTTAGAGCCCTTCGAGCAGAACGTGTAAGTGGGGGTTTCTAAGGTTAGTCCAGAGCTGCAGCAGGAGTTCAAAGACCCTGACTGGGATGCAGGACGCCTGGCTGAAAGTGCAGCCGCTGTCCAAGCTGAGTGATCCCGTGTGAGCAGAGCCACCAGAGTGGGCGGCTGCAACAAGCGTTGATCCGCAGACAGATTCTCCAAGCCCAGCTCTGAGCGGGATGGGATGCACACCCGGAAAAGAAGAGTGGGTGGGTGCATGAGCATCAGCAGGTGATGTGATCAGGCCAGAGGTGACATCTGACATGACTCAACTGTGAACAGTAGAAGAGCCAGCCACGCAAACATCTTTCCTAGTAGAGGGCACAGTGTACTGGTATGTGAGCCACCTGCGGGGACACTGGCCTTCATGCTTTTTCAGCTCTCCAGGAAAGCCAGTGTGACTCAAACACAGGCAAAAGAGGAGGCAATGTGGCCACTGCAAGGAGTACCACCCAATTCGGGGTGGATGTTATTAGTTTCAGCTGCTCACTCCATTTGCTCCGGGACACGACCTGGGACACGTCTGCCTATATCGCCGCCGTCTTCCTCCAATGTTTCAGTATTTTGTTATTTTAAAATATTTAGATGTTTATCATTTAATCCTGCAATGCTGTAAAGTTTTAAGTTACCATAGATTTTGGAAAATTATCTATAGGCATATGAGGCTGGAGAAAAGAAAGGGGGTGGGGGGGGGGGCGGGGGGGGAAGACCAGGAGCTGCAGGGGAGGGGAACTCAGGTGCTGGAGGAGCAGAGCGCGAAAATGCGATCCCCAGAGGAGGGCGCAGGCGGGTGAGCCACCACAGAGCCTTCCCCAGGGAGTGCGTGTATGTCCCTTCCCTCCTGGGGCACGGAGGGTACTGGTGTGAGTGGATTGCATGTGAGAGAGTAAACATGAGCTCTGCCTAAGAATGCAAAGTCTGTGACCCTTTGTGGGCTGCAGCATGGAAACGATCTTGGCAGGCGCCCCTCTGAGTGCCTGACAACTGCTTCTTTGGAGAAAGTTGGGTCCCCATCGTCTCACGCTGTGACAAACTCTGTTTGAAATCCTTTCAGAACAAGGAAACCCCAGCATATCCTGGGAACCTAAGTCATCTTGACTCACGATGCCCAGCGCACAGGGAAGAGCATTCCACATTCCTCTTCCCGTGTTGGTGGAGTGGACGGACACACACACACACACACACACACACACACAGGAACACAGTTTGCTCTGCTTGCAGCCTGCCAAGCACGGCTCCATTTAAGTTTTGCCTGAACGAATTCCACAGACCCAACTCCTATAAGCACTGATTATTGGGGAAGGGCCCCGCGACCTGCAACCCCAGTGTGCGTGTGTGGGAGAGGCTGTGTGGTCAGCGTCCGTGAGCCTTGTCCAATAACAGGCTAGCGCCTGGTGGTCTAGGCTGATTCTACCTGTCCCGGGCCTCCCAAGGGGTGCAGGGAGGGTGTCTGGGAGCCTTGGGCTAATCCTGGATGGGAGGAGTCAGGACTGTGGACGGACCAACGGAGGGTGATGCAGGATGGATTGGTGTTACCCCCCCCAGGCTGCCCGTGGATCCCTGCAGGTGGGCTGCTAATTCCCAAGGGAAGCGAGCTCTTCCCCTCTCTGGAGGAGAGCGTGGGAAAGGTTGCCGTATGATGGGGGAGTCTCTGCCCCGGCTTCCTGTGTGCTCGAGACCCATTCATAGGGCCTTTCTCTCCTAGGGGAGTGGGTGGCTTTAGTCGAAATTTCCTTCTCTTGTCATTTTCTCCCAGATGAGGTGCAGCCCAAGAAAGGACCAGAGAAAACAAAGGGTAATTTTCACTTATTGAATCCTTAGGATGTGAGGACACATAAATAGTTCACATGTTAACGCAATTTCCCCAGCAACATGAGACACAGACTTGCATTATCTCCTCTGTGCATAAGAGGAGACTCTCAGGCTTTCTTGCTTTTGAGTTGTTTCTGAAGGCCTAGGCTCCACTGCCTTTCTGTATTTATCATCATCTGAAAGAACCCAGTGACTGTGCCTGTCTGGGGACTCTATATCCCTCCTCCCCTTTAAGCAATCTTATTTTTTCTAATTGCAAACATTTTTCATGCCTATTATAGAAAACTTGAACATTACAGAGATATCTCACTTAGAAGATAAACCAATTTCTAACCCAGCACCCAAAAATAAATCAAGGTTAGAAGTTTGGCCGAAACCAGTTTGGCTCAGTGGATAGAGCGTCGGCCTGCGGACTGAAAGGTCCCAGGTTCGATTCCGGTCAAGGGCATGTACCTGGGTTGCGGGCACGTCCCCAGTGGGAGATGTGCAGGAGGCAGCTGATCGATGTCTCTCTCATCGATGTTTCTGACTCTCTATCTCTCTCCCTTCCTCTCTGTAAAAAATCAATAAAATATATATATAAAAAAAGAAGTTTGATATATTCTAGAATTCTATCATATATATTTCTATAATTCTGGAGATCCTGCCAGGTTCCTACAGTAATCAGTAGTTCATTACTTTGTATTGCTGAGTAGTAGTGCGAGAGAGTGCTTTTAAAATGAGAGCCTATTAATTTAAGAAGTTATAAGGTTTGTTCTAAGATTAATGACTTGAAAACACTGTAATATTTGTTTCCTAGAAAGTACCAGCATCTTCCCTAAATTTTTGTGTCAAATACTATAAAACCCAGAGTAAGAAAGGCTCACAGCTAACACAGGAGCATGTGACCGGAACCATCTGGGTTGATTACTGGCTAGGTTCTATGCCTGGCTCTGGAGAGGGATTTATTACTCAATCTCAATGCCGCCATCAGAGGAATATTCTTAAAGCAAGGTCAGATCAACTCTTGTTCAAAATGCACCAAAGATCCCCTACTTATCTTTCAGAAAAATCCCCTTAACATGGTCTATTGACCCTCAGGTCTGACCCCAGCCCCATATCTGACATGAGTGCTTCAACTTCACCTGTGCTCTCCCACACTCAGCCTGCCTCCTAGACACACCACAGGCTGCAGCCTCAGCCTAGGGCACTGCACTCCCCTCCCTCTGCTGGGCCTTGTCCCTATTCCCCAGCATCCCTGCATCCCCAATTCCCTTCCTATAGGACCTTTCAGAGGCCTCCCGGACCACTCTACACCACCAGCACTCGTCCTTCTCATGTTTCCTGCTTCTACTCTTTGTATATTGCCTTAAATCATGCAATATTTATATTTCACTGATTCATTTAATGTTCTCCAAAGTAATTCAAATTGGCGCCTGCAGAATTTCCTGGGTTTTGGCTCACAGATTTGGTTGTTCTGATTGCCAGTTTTATGATTTCCACTGAATACATAATGGCCATTTTGAGCTTCTCATGTTCTCAAGGGAATAAAAAAAAATCTGATTGTAGTCTTTCCACCAATCTGACATGTTATAGCTCATGGATCTTACAGTTACTCTGTATCTAGACTTTATATTCACAATACCTGGTGCTTGGATATATTTATCAAAAATATCCAGGCATAGCCCTAGTGGTTTGGCTCAGTGGACAGAGCCTTGGCCTGGGTGTTGATGTCTCAGGTATGATTCTGGGTAAGGGCATATGCCCAGGTTTTGGGTTCGATCTCCAGTGGGGGGTGTGTTAAGAGGCAGCCAATCAATAATTCTCTCTCATCGATGTTTCTATCTCCCTCTCCCGTCCTCTCCGAAATCAATAAAAATATATTAAAAAATATACATATCCAGGCATAAAAGACAAATTAGTACCAGACAGATAACACAAATACAAAGATGCAGATATTGGAAAGATTAGGCCAAGATTTGAACTGATTGATATACTCAAGGAATGAAATGATGTTTGGAGATTATCAGAAAAAAAATTGAACCTATGAGTTGTGAGTTAAATTGTGTCCTCCAGAAAGGTATGTTCAAGTCCTAAACTCCCAGTACCGGAGACTGTGACCTTATTGGAAATTGGGTCTTCCCAGATACAGTATTTTTAGGTGAGGTGATACTGGACTAGGGTGGGCTGTAGTCAATGACTGGTGATGTCCTTATAAGAAGAGAAAAATCTGCCGAAACTGGTTTGGCTCAGTGGATGGAGCGTCGGCCTGCGGACTGAAGGGTCCCGGGTTCGATTCCGGTCAAGGGCATGTGCCTGGGTTGCGGGCACATCCCCAGTGGGGAGTGTGCAGGAGGCAGCTGGTCGATGTTTCTCTCTCATCGATGTTTCTAACTCTCTATCTCTCTCCTTTCCTCTCTGTAAAAACTCAATAAAATATATTTTAAAAAAAAGAAGAAGAGAAAAATCTGCACCCAGGGAGAAGGTGATGTGGCAACAGAGGTAGAGAACAGACTGATGCAACACCAAGATTGCCAGGAACTATCAAAGTTAAAAATAGGTAAGGAAGAGTTCTTCCTTGGAGAGTTCAAGGGAGAATGGCCTTACCAACACCTTAATTTTGACATCTTACCACCAGAACTGTGAGAAAAATAATTTTTTTATATTAAGTAAAAAAAAAAATTAAAAATTTTAGAACTAAAAATTCTTTTATTTTTCAAGAACTAAACGTTCTTAAGGAGAAAACCAAGATGGTGGCATAGGTAAACACCGGAAATTGCTGCCTCCCACAACCACTTCAAAAATACAACTAAAAGACAAAACAGACATCATCCAGAACCACAGGAAGGCTGGCTGAGTGGAAATTGTACAACTAGAAGGAAAGAGAAAAGCACTGAGACTCAGAGGAGGTGCAGAAGTAAAGTGCAGAGGTACAGAGGTGCACGCAGCAAGGGCTGGCAACTGAGGACTTGGCTGTCTTTTTGAATTGGGAGGAAGTCTCAAGCCCCCGACTGCTCTGAACTCCGGTTCTGGAAAGTCTCTGGGGACCCAGACTCATATAGGGAGAAACTGGACTGTGTGACAGCGGGCAGAACTCAGAACTCAAGGGTGGCTTCCTCTCAGAGGTGCTTGCAGGGATTACCGGGACACTGAGACCCGGGGCCTCTTAGGACAGGGCTGAGGATCAGCCATAAGCTGCTTGCTCTGCCCTGTTGATCCCCTGAGACCCTGCCCCACCAAGGCTGCAGCAGAGGCTTTTGCATATGAATGCCCAGGCCCTTTGCAATCTGAAAATTACCTAACTAACTGCAGCTGGGTCAGAGAGACCCAGAACATCCAAAAAGAAGGTCCAAGGCCCCCCAGCAGCTTGCATTGCTTCACAGCTTGGCCTCATCTCG
>NW_006298786.1:462532-470113 GCF_000327345.1 Myotis davidii | reverse complement strand
GTCTGATGATTCTTGGGGGGGGGGGGGAAAGGGGTGTGGGAGATGCGGGAAGAGACTGGACAAAAATCGTGCACCTATGGATGAGGACAGTGGGTGGGGAGTGAGGGCGGAGGGTGGGGCGGGAACTGGGAGGAGGGGAGTTATGAGGGGAAAAAAGAGGAATAAATGTAATAATAATCTGAATAAAGATTTAATTTAAAAAAAAACTAAACATTCTTAACTGAAGAACATAATTGATGTTTAACAACAAATTAGACTCAGCTGAAGAGAATGAGTCAATTGGGAGATGGATAATAAGAAATATCAAGCCCTAGCCAGTTTGGCTCAGTGGAGAGTGTCAACCTGTAGACCAAAGGGTCCTGGGTTTGATTTTGGTCAAGGGCACGTACCTTGGTTGCAGGAGGCAATCAATCAATGTGTTTCTCTCACATCGATGTTTCTGTCTTTCCCTCTCTCTTCCACTCTCTCCAAAAATCAATGGAAAAATATTCTCAGGTGGGGATTAAAGAAAGACAAAGAAAAAAGGATTATCAAGATATTAGAAAAAATGCATCAAATAAAATTTGAAATTAATGACTTAAAAAAAAACAGCTTAAGCCCAGCTGGTGGTTAGGTGTCAGTCTATGAACCAGGAAGTCATGGTTCAATTCCTGCTCAGGGGACATGCCTGGATTTTGGGCTCTAGCCCCAGTAGGGGGTGTGCAGGAGGCGGCCAATCGATGGCTCTCTCTCATCATTGATGTTTCTGTCTCTCTCTCCCTCACCCTTTCTCTCTGAAATCAATAAAAACGTATTTTTTTTTAAAAAAAAAACCTTATACGAAGCCAGAAATGGAAATTCAACTAATGTAATAAAGGGTATGCAACCAATAATCAATAATTTTTTTTAATATATTTTATTGATTTTTTACAGAGAGAAAGGGAGAGAGAGAGTGTTAGAAACATCGATGGGAGAGAAACATCGATCAGCTGCCTCCTGCACATCTCCCACTGGGGATGTGCCCGCAACCCAGGCACATGCCCTTGACTGGAAGGGAACCCGGGACCCTTCAGTCCGCAGGCCGACACTCTATCCACTGAGCCAAACCAGTTTCAGCCAATCATCAATAATTTTAATGGAGAAATACTGAAAGCTTTCTCTTGGAAAGTGGAAGATACTCTCTGACCCCAACTTTGTTCAGCATCACATTTTCTTTTTTCAGCATCATCTTTTCTAATGATAATAAACTTATCTAAGAGCAGGCAACAAGGCAAGAAAAGAACAAAGTACACAAGGATTAGAAACAATAAAACTGTCACTATTTTTAAAATGGCAGTTTTGTATGTAGAAAATCCGAAGACTCCACATTTAAATTAACACAGATTAGTGAATTTAGCAGGGCCACAATATCAAACAAATACACCCTTACAAAATAAAATATTCAGAAATAAGTCTGATTAAATGTGCATGAATTTTATATAAAAACTGAAATCAACAGAGATGCCATGACAGCCTTACAGCTTGATGCACCTGGCCACCCCCAGAGCAGGAGTGGGGCTTAGTACCGAGTGGGCTCAGCAGCGCCAGGAGCTGCTCTGTGAGCAGTGAATAGCCCTCTGCTGCATTAGACACATGCACTGATTCATAACACACAGGGTCTGAGCTGACTGCTTATTGAGACTTGTCAGAGACACCACACAAAACCATTTATGAACAGATACCTCCAGAATGGGGCTTGCCCTGTCCTTTGTAGCAGATGGCAGGGCAGCTTGTGGAGCCCCTGCAGCCTCTGGTCACCTAATAATTGAGGAGCAATACTTTCAAGTGTAAAATAAATTTTCTCCAGCCCTGGCTGGGTGGGTCAGTTGCTTGGAGCTTTATCCCATAAACCAAAAGGTTATGGGTTCAATTTCCATAGGGCACATACCTGGTTTCCGGTTCAATCCACAGTAAGGGTGCGTATTGGCTTCTTACCCCGCCCCCCTCTCTAAAAATCAAAAAAACATATCCTCACCTTAGCCGGTTTAGGTCAATGGATAAAGTGGAGGCCTGCAGACCCAAAGGTCCCAGGTTCGATTCCAGTTAAGGGCACATGCCCAGGTTTTGGGCTTGATCCCCAGTGTGGGGCGTGCAGGGAGCAGCTGATCAATGATTCTCATCACTGATGTTTCTCTCCCCCTCAGAAATCAATAAAAAATATATCCTTGGCCAAAACCGGTTTGGCTCGGTGGATAGAGCGTCAGCCTGCGGACTGAAGGGTCCCAGGTTCGATTCCAGTCAAGGGCATGTACCTTGGTTGCAGGCACGTCCCCAGTGGGCGGTGTGCAGGAGGCAGCTGATCTATGTTTCTCTCATCAGTGTTTCTAACTCTCTATCCCTCTCCCTTTCTCTGTAAAAAATCAAATATATTTAAAATATATATATATATATCTCCTTGCCCTGGCCATCCTCAATTTAGATCCCGAGTTCTGAGATGCCTCATATTAACCATCTGTCCAGCATCAAGATCCCTCATGTGCTAGTCCAGTCCACACATACCTAGCAGCTTTTCTGGTATAATATCCACTTCCTGCTATAGTGGCGTCTCTTCCTTCTGTTCCATGCTCAGTCCACACCATTTCTGTAGAACCTAAGTTGCAAACTTTTCTCTTAGACTATTTTAGATTTTGCATAGGCTGAGGCAAATTTGAAACTTTCATTTTTGACAAAACAAGTACAATATTTTGCACTAAAGGTCAAATATTTTTTGGGGTGGATGTTATACTTTCAATTGGGGCTCCCTTCCAACAAATTGACTCCGCTCCTCAATCACAGTGCACTTACAATAGTTTAGCAACCTATTCTGTAAACAAGCTTGGAGATTTTGAGGGGGCAAAAATCAGTTTATGAATCACCTGGTTCAGGTGATGCCTCTGGATAGTCTTTCTCCTGATAAGCAGGAAAGGCCATTGCTGCTGGCCCAGAGCTCAGGATCATCTTGGGATCTACTGTCATCTAGCACATTCCCTCCAGACTTCCTGTATCTGGACCAACTTAGCAACGACGTTTTGCACCGTCTGTCATTCAAGCTTTCATAAGTTCCAGGTGCTGTCAGGGCTTCCTCACAAACCAGCAATGTGCTTCTCTATGGTGAATGTTGCCTTTAACTTGGATTGTGGACCCATGGAGTGCGCAGATACTGTGAACGTGGTCTATAAAGGGCGCCTGGTCTGTGGCTACCTAGAATTCTCATACCACCAATCTTCTTCAGATAGTCCTAGTTCCACCTGTTGTGGTATTTGCAGTATTCCCGAGTGCTGCTGCAGCCCAGAGTCTATGGAATACTAGTGGGAAGGACAGAAGGTAAGGTGGGCCTGTGACGCCCAACTAAGTCAAAAGACTGAAAACAAGACTATAGTCTATCTACGGACTTATTTTTAATAAACTCTTTGGGGAATAACACAACACTTTCCCTCCAAACATTCTCTTAAGATACCAGATGATCCTTAAACTGGTGAAACTAGGGACATGTGGGCTACCTTATATGGTCATTAAAGACAAATGAGAAAATAAAAATTAAATAAACTCCATTCACATTTTACAATCTTGGCTTTATTGAGTGCATGTCAAAGTTAAGTGTGATGGCAATATGACATGTGTAGAGCTGCCTGGAATTTGGATGCTTTTTCACTCTGCTAGGCAGATGATAATTTTCTAACAATTCTGGAGAGACATCTATTGCTAACCCAGGAGTGTACCCTATAAGAAATAGACATTAAGTATGAAAAAAAAAAACGTTTTATTCAAAACTATGGATGTCTATGAGAAATGGATGCGATTCCAGCATAACGTGAGGGACCAGCAGGGCTGAAGAACAGAGCACAAAAGTCACAGAAGGCAGAGACTGTGCTTCTATTTTCCTATTTTCTGGAAGTGTCACCATTTCTACCACCCATTTGTACATAATATTTTTAAAAGATGACTTTTAATTCAGCTTCCTTGTAAAAAGATAAGGAAAATCAGATTTGATGTGAACTTAAATTCACACTGAAACAGCATTTAAATGAATTTTCTTTAACCACCCAGCCATTTTGCTATTTTTTGGTGAGTAGATAGTCTATGCCAGTCATTGTGAAAAAGTCTTTATTTTAAGAAAAAAGTTTAGTTAACAAAAATTTTTTTTAACAAATTTCACTTAGCAAAATACACCCAAAAGGAAATCACAGTAAAGAAAGCTTTAAGTCAAGGCCTCACCAATTCCTACAGTATTAGTAATGTGTCTCAATTTTCAAAACTAACTTTTAAAAAGCTTAAACTTAACCTAAGAGATTTTAAATGAAAATAAACTAGAATGAACAAACATGAGAAATGTTCCTCTTTGAATTAGGGATCTAGCACCTTGAGTTTCCCAAAAATCTCATCTCCCCAATGTGTTCATGGTGATATGGTGTAAAAGATCCACATTTGATGTACTTAAAACTACTTGAAGTCAGATAACATCACCCCTGAAATACGCTACCAAAATATTAAAAAACAAAAAAACTGGAAAGTTTTAGTTTACTCAATATCACATGCCAGAAGAAAGTTTGCATGAGAAAACACTGAAGAGGTAACTTTTTAATCCAGATTTCACAAACTCATGGTGCAAAATGGGTCCCCACAGCTTCTTCTAGAGTAATAACTGCTTTTCATTGCTTGTTGGTTGCCTATGAAAAATTATAACTCAAATGCTTTATAAAATATAAAATTAGTCATATCCAGTCATGCTGTTCTGGCCACTGTAGCTAGCAGCTCCGTAACAGCCACTCACAGATGGGCTCTCAAGGCCACTGTAAGTGGACTGGGCTGATACTCCCATGCCTTGCATCATCTGGCTGCTATATGCCCCATTGCTAGCCCCTGTTGTGGAATTCAAGAAAAGTTCTATGTATCTATGCTGCATGTTGGCCCTGTCTTTGGACATAGCTGCCACAGCTTCTTCATGAGTGGCAAACTCAACATCAGCTTCGCCCGTCACTCTTCCATCAGGGCCAATCTCAATATGGACTCTTACAGGGTTGAGAGGAGAGAAGAAGTTGTAAATGTCATTCTCTGTAGCTTTATAAGGCAGCCCTCTCATATGGACACAGTGTCCAGTGGTACTCTGGACAGTGAACTCGCCATCTCCATATCTGTGATCATACACCCCCGAGAGACAGTAACTGAGGTCTCTTCCAAACATGTCAGCGGTAAAGCCATAGCCATCGCTGAGACCGCTGTACTCCTCATAGCCCCCATAGCCTGCACTGTAAGCACCAGACCTCATCCTATCCAAGCCTGCCTGCTTGACAATGCCAATATATCTCCTGGCTGTACCAGGACGGTCATAGGGCCCTGGCCGCTGTACAGACATAAATTTCAGAGGGGGATCTGAATATGTCCTAACTTCTTCCTGACTGCTCTTGAACACTTCAATATACCTGTGCCCTATTCTCTCCTTGTGCTTTCCTAGAGCCTTCTCAGCTAACTCCTGTGAGGCAAACTGCACAAAGGCTTCCCCTGTAATCTTGCCCTCAGGGTCCACAGGCAATGTGATCCCATTTGGCACAATTTCCAACCCTGAGAAGAACTGAACAATTTCCTCCTTGGTGCATCCAAATGGGAGTCCTCGAAGCCGCACGAAGCCATCATTAGCAGTGTCAGCACTGTTTGGACCACTGTGCTTCAACACCCAATCCATCTCGGTTCTGTGGGACTTGAACACCTCAATGTACCGGTGTCCCATGCTTTCCCTGTCCTTTTTAAGGGCCATTTTCACGTCATCTTCGGATTCAAGTTCAACGAAAGCCTCACCACTCTGCCTGCCTTCTCTAGTGTAGATGAAATGAATGCCTGCAGACCCATCATGAATTATGCAGCCGGAGAGGAAATTCTGCACATCCTCAATAGAGCAGGACCAGGGCAGGCCACGGAGCTTGACCACAAAGCCTTCACCTCCCTCAGGGCCCAGCATCATGGACACTTGGTAGGGCAGACTTCAAATAAACTCAGCTGCTGCTTTTTGTAGCTGAAAAGAAAGCAAAAACTACATAATTTCCCCTTTCGTATGTATAAGAACATGCAATAAATACAATTTTCTCCCTTTTACAGCGAAGAAGGGTAAGAGAAGTTGAAATACAACAAATACACTTGAATTTAAGACTCAATTCCAGGTCTTTCAAAAAATGTACACATTCCCTAACAGACTGAGAAAGAACAAACTGGGCCCTGGCCGGCTTGGCTCAGTGGAGAGAGCGTCAGCCCAAGGACTGAAGGGTCCTGGGTTCGATTCTGGTCAAGGGCCCGTGCCCGACTGGCGGGCTTGATCCCCAGTAAGGGATGTGCAGGATGCAGTTGATCCATGATATTCTCTCTCTCCCTTTCTAAAATAAAATAAAAAGAGAGAATTGGGGAGTGGGGGGTGTTTAAGACCCCTCTATGAGACTCTTCGACATCAAGTAAAAACAAGTGATGAACAGACTAGTTAAAACCACAACAGGCTAACATTTCCTTTGGCACTGGGAATAGGTGTTCTCTTTATAAACAACGCTGCAGGACCCAAGACAGCAATGGCTTGCAGTGAGTGGGTAAGGATCATTTTTTCTAAATTGTTAAATCAAACAAAATGAGTCAAGTGTGAAGCCAAGGTGAAGTCACATCCAGATAAGCAGCCAAGTCCATCACAGAACATTAGTTACATGCATCTCAAATACAGAAATAAGCTTCTCAGGTTCATATATAAATAAAATCATCACCCTGGCCAGGTAGCTAGCTCAGTTAGTTAGAACATCGTCCCAATATGCCAAGGTTGGGGGTTCCAACCCCAGTCAGGGCACATACAAGAAATCAACCCTCTCTCCCCCTCTATAATAAATTTTAAAAAAATTATCAACATTAGCCCAAGCTGGTTTGGCTTAGTGGATAGAGCTTTGGCTTACGGCCTGAAGGGTCCCGGGTTGTAGGCTTATCCCCAGCAGGGGGTGTGCAGGAGGCAGCCAATCAATCTCCCTTCCTCTCTGAAATCAATAAAAAAATATTTTTAAAGGTGTCCACATTAGAAACTTTGGTGGTTGTGGTGGGAAGTATCAACACCACGTAATATATATTGTCTGCTTCACTTTACTGAAGGATAGGAGAAAAAAAAAATAAACATATACAAGAGGGTGCCCTTCTCGTAAGATGTCATAAAATACATTGTGGCATCTGGCAGCCAGAGTTCAAGCTGAAACAGTAATGGTCAAATCCAACCAGGACAGTTTTCTAAAGAGGAACCAAACCAATATATGCATGAGACAACAATATTTTTAGTGATCAATGCTCAAAATGGGTACATATAAGGTTATAGTAATTAAATGTTTCATGAAAAGTGTCATTTCACATGAAGTATAAATGCAGCAATTAAAATCAGTGGTGCCCTAGCCAGTTTGGCTCAGTGAATAGAGCACTGGCCCTGGGACCAAAGGGTTACAGGTTCAATTCTGATCAAGGGCTTTTATCTTGGTTACAGGCTCGATCCTCGGCCCTGGTCCAGGGGGCTTGTGGGGGGCACCCCATCGATGTGTTTCTCTTACATCGATGTTTCTCTCGCTCAGTCTCTCCTCTTCC
>NW_006298786.1:459878-462281 GCF_000327345.1 Myotis davidii | reverse complement strand
CCCCCCCCCCCCCCACTTCCTTACATTCTCTCTAAAAATGAATAAGGAAATATCCTCAGGCAAGGACCAATAACAACAAAAACTTGGGCGTATTAGAAAAAGATAAAAAGAGAGCCTTAGCTCAAATGAAATCACAAAATATCCCTCATAGAATTGAGGTATTTACACTATTAGTGCAAATATGGAAAAATACATAAAAAGAACTCCTAAACTCGCCCAGGTGACATCTCTCAGTGGTTGAGCATCAACTTATGAACCGTATATCCGGAATCGGGATTGCCAGCTCTATCTCCAGTGGGGGCAGGCAGGAGGCAGGCAGCCAATCAATGAATCGCTCTCACCACTGATGTTTCTATCTCTCCTCAGAAATCAATACACACAGACACAGACACAGACACAGACACACACACACCTCCTAGTTTTTCTTTAAAACCCACAATTAAAAAAATAAAAAGCACACTGAGGTAATTTTAGCTAAGAAAAAGCAAACTGGTAATAACTGTACTAGTATCAGAGAGAACAAATTATTGACAAGTTACATTTTGATACATCATTAATTTTCATAATTTAAATTCAGTATAATTTGAGGCCTCTGCCTCAAATTCAATGAACCCATCATTACTCTCAGGTGGTCCCATTCTCCACCTTAACCATGCCCTTAAGCCAGTGGTTCTCAACCTTGGCTGCACATTAGAATCACCTGGGAATCTTTTTAAAATCCTGATTTCTGGGCCTCATCCTCCAGAAATTGTTACTAATGTGGTCTCACCCAGGTGATTCTAATGTGCAGCCAAGGCTGAGAACCACTGCCCTAAGCCCTATGAGTAACTCCTGCCTTCAACTATAAAGGCTTCTTACAGTTCTATCTTTAGTTTGAGCAGATTGCATGGCAAAGAATGAGCTAAATAATTCTTTTGTGATCTCAATGATCCACTTATTCTTTTTGTATAGCCCTCATATTTCTAATTCCTATATCATTATCCCATACCAGGATCCGTTTTCTTAAACTTCTCTAAGCATAATGACTCAATCTGCTGCTGAAGTGTTCCACGTAGACTTTATGTCCCTCTCCCATTCAAAGTCTCAGTGGCTTTCCACTAACATTGGAACACAAACCACAAGGCTAAGGGGTTCTAAGGTCTTGCAACTTTGGCCCTCCACACACTATCTACTAGTTGGTATCACCCCATAATTTTAAAATCTCTTTATTCCTGTGCCTGAAATGTGCCAGGCTCCCTTGGATTTGACACACATGTTAATTCTCTCCAAATATATTCCACCAACCTCTGTCTAGCTAAATCCTACTAATCCTTAAAGCCTCAGCGCAAATATGCTGCGGTTCCAAAAGATCTTGCCCTTGCTACAAACTAAATCTTATGATTCTATGCTCCCACAGCATATAGAACATGTCTTCAAAACTGCATTGGAAGCCTATGTCAGTTCTGTTGGTCATAGCTGCCCCACCCACAAGGTACTGAAGGCTGAAGACCAGCAAGGAATTAATTTATGGCCACAACGGGGAGGTTATCTTCCTCTAGAACAGGGGTGGGGAACCTTTTTTTTCCTGCCATGTGGATATTTACATTATTTTGAAGGCATACGAAATTACCAACCTAAAAATTAGCCTGTTCAATTTGGTCAAACATTTAATTAACTCATCCCTAATGCTTTTCGCAGGGCCAGACCAATGATTTCTCAGGCCTTAGAAAGGCCTGTGGGCTGGAGGTTCCCCACCCCTGCTCTAGAAAATGGCAGTCTAGTTATGCTGAGAAAAACATGCAGGAAACATAAAAGAACAGGCATTTCATAAGAATCAATTATGCAATTAAACACCACATAAAACTAAACTATTTCCACTTTTGCTTTCATAATCCTCTACACATTTATATTGTTTGCAGAGACAGTACTAAGAACAAGTTTTTCAATTTCACACTCCTAAGGAAATTTTATGCTTGAATATAACACAAATTACATTCCTTAAATTAGCTCACCTTAAAGAACAAGGAGGGATGCCAACAGCCGGAGACACTCCTGGGAGGCACGAATTGTCCTAAAAAAGAGCAACATGGCCACCTTGCCTCAGTGCCGGAGAACTCCCCAGAGCAACCACGTCAGCTAGTGGTCCTGGCGCCTTCCTGAGAAAGCGGGTCTGGGGGCTGCCCTCAAGCACTTCAAGGCTTCCCTTTTCATAGGGTAATGCAGATTAACAGCAAGGAAATTCCCACTTGCCTGGAGGCAACAACTCAATTCCCCGATTTCTATACAAAAAACTATCTGGAAAAAAAAAAACCATCTGAAGAATATTTAAATATCGAGGCGGGTGGAGTTCTCGCGGGGGGTTGGGATGGGGGCGGCAACGTGTCTTCGCGGGGATGGGCCCCAGAGGAAGTCGCCGGGGCTATA
>NW_006298786.1:458896-459827 GCF_000327345.1 Myotis davidii | reverse complement strand
TCTTTCCCAGTTTTACCGGATAACTTCGCTCCGTGTGACCTGACATTAACCTTTTGATTAACTGAGAAGAAATAAGGGAAGTGTTGAATGAAACACACTTTCAAAAGGAAAAACACTGTCCCCGCCCACAGGCACGGGATAAGGCCGCCCCCAAAGGCCTGACTTGGGCTGAAGTGCAGGAAACGTGTCTGAAAACTAAGCTACAGACAGAACTGGAAGCCCACGTTACCTTCTCCCGACGTGACCTTAAATGTTACCCATGTGCCTTCTCTCACTGGCCTCCTGCGATTATTCAGGAAGCACCATGTGGGGGGAATCTTGTATAAACTGTTCGTCTAAGACGCTAATCCGGGCTGAGATCCACGCTCCTAAAACCGCCCGGCCTCCCGCGAGGCTCCGCATGTGCTCATCGCTCTCCTGGTTCCGGGGACTCGCCCACCTCCAGGCGGATCCAATCGAGATAAACCGGGCGCGCCCTCGCGGCGGGCGGGCCGGGCGATTAGGTTTATCTGCGCAGTAAACAAGGCGCCAACCGCGCCTCCCACCTTCTGGAAGGTTCGGGACGGGGACTCGGCCCTCCTTCCCAGCGTGTTCTGGGGAGGCCCGAAGGGCATTTCGCCCTCATTTGTAAACTCATTTCAACCCGCAGCTGGCGGCACGCAAGCCAGGCCGTCCGGGTGCCCTAACGACTCGGAAACTACCATTTCTAACTACCAGCCCGCGGGCGGAGCCCCTCGGGGCCACACGGTTGGCTTCTTCCTGTCAAACTTACCGCTGAGGGGAGCAGGGCCGAGGTCGATTTTCATCCAGCGAGCGCGGCTGAGGCCACAGGACCCGACGCCGCCGCCTCAGAAACGCAGGGGGCTCCGGGCGAACTGCAGGCGCATCTCCCGGTCGTCGCTCACCTGAAACTGAAACTGCCGGCGGGAGC
>NW_006298786.1:449635-458297 GCF_000327345.1 Myotis davidii | reverse complement strand
GGTGCGAAGGAGGAAGTGCCGGGCCGGCCCGCCAAGATGTCACCAATGGAAACGCGTCCTGCAGGTGCGCCCGGCCCGCGCGGCCGGCCCGGCAGGAAGTGGGAGGGGGCAGAGCGACGAGGAAGTGCGTCCGAGTCTCCGGAGGCGCCGGGGAGGAAAGTCCAAAGACCGGGGAGGGGGGGCGGCAGCGAGGTTACGCGGAGGAGACACCGTACCGTTTAAAGGAAACCTCCTCTGAAGCAGGAAGAACTTAGCATGGGAACTAGTGGGTATGCCTCCAGCACCTTGTTCTCTAGACTTGACCAGACTCAAGCCAATAGTTTGCAGTTTTTAGAAGATTAATTTTAAAACACGCAATTCTCAAAACTATATATCCAACGAGCAGCCACATTTTAGAAACCTTTAAATTCTAATTCAAGTGAACGCACTGGAAAACAAGGCAATTGCAGTAATGTGAGTAGCGACTCATACCAGGAATCATAAACTATTAACTGAAAAGTAGAGACAAATGAGCCAGCCCTTCAGCAAATTAACTCCAAAGAAAAAAAAATAAAGGGGGCATTTACTGAATAAAAGGAATGTTAAGAGATTTATCAAGGATTTACAATGCATGGGACATTTTTGGATCTCGATTCAAACCGGTAAACACTTAAGGGACTGGGGCAATTTAAGAGATATTTGAACATTGACTAGAAATTTGCTTTTAACTATATTTTAGATTTTATAGAATTGTTACGTTTAAAAACAAGGGAATTAACATTTAGAAAGGTATCTGAAAGTATCTGTGGATGAAATGGTGTGATGGCAGGGATGTGGTTCAAAATTAAGTAGATGGGGGATGTAGAGAAAAACTGTCCATAATTGGTAATTGTTGAAGCTGGGGGATAGGATTCAAAATCTAGCCATCCCATCAAAAGTGGGAAACAGACACTAAAAACTCACATTCAAGATAAGTAAAACAGTATTCTGAAGAAATTTCTGGAAAGATTATCTACAGAAATGGGTACCTTGACTGCTTCACAAGCATTTATTTCCCTGTAAGTCCTCTTCAAAGTATATCCTCTTGGTAATTTAGTATGTCCGGCATGCATTTTCTCACTTATTGTATTTGTATTTGCTGCAGTTTAGTTTTACATGAGTCTTCTTAGCTTAACTGGTTGGTGACGCCGGCAAGGAGGGTGTTAATAATTGATTAATCATGATAATAGTTTCTGCCAGGGAAGGAACAAGAAGTACAGAATACACCAGGGAGCCTGTTGTGCTAAGACAGAAGGCACCTGAAAGTACCTGCCACAGCTCAACCGAAGAGGAAAGCAGAGTGAGATCTTCAAACCCTGAAGGTCTGGGGTCTGGTTCGGTATTTTGGATTTTAGATAAGAGTGTTGGCCTGCAGACCAAAGGGTCCCGGGTCCGATTCTCTCACATCGATGTGTTTTTCTCACATTGATGTTTCTCTGTCTTTCCCTCTCTTCCACTCTCCCTCAAAATCAATGGAAAAATATCCTCGGATGAGGATTAACAACAAAAAAGTGAAAGGATTTGAGTAATGTGCAGTAGATAAAATTAACCGAACTAGAATCATTCATTAACCCAGAAATACTATGCACTTACAACAGGGGTGGGGAACTTTTTTCTGCCAATGGCCATAACAGTCAAAATAAAAGAATTAATTTTTAGAAATTCACAAGTGTTTATGAATAAAATAGTGTGATGGCTGGGATTTGATTCAAAATTATCTGAGTGAAATAGATGGGGATGTAGAGAAAACTGTCCATAACTGGTAATTACCGGAGCTGGGTGATAGGATTCAAAACTAGCCGTTTTATGGAAAGTGAGAAATAGACAATAAAGAAATATATGTCTGATCACATATTCTGAAATGACCAAATACTAGAAAATGAGGATTAACTTACATTAGGGTTCTGAAGAAGTGACATTCAAACAGACCAGAAGCAGAGGTACAAACATAAAACTCCATTCCACCCCACCCCCACAACCTCCAGCCCCAATAGCTAAGGCAGGGGTCCTCAAACTTTTTAAACAGGGGGCCAGTTCACTGTCCCTCAGACCGTTGGAGGGCCAGACTATAGTTTTAAAAAAACTATGAACAAATTCCTATGCACAGTGAACATATCTTCTTTTGAGGTAAAAAAACAAAATGGGAACAAATACAATATTTGTATTTGCATGTGGCCCGCGGGCCATAGTTTGAGGACCCTATTAGCCTTTTATTCCTTTGTATATTACTCTACTTATTCCCCCTGATGTTTGTTCTAATTCTTTATAACTTAAAAACGCAACCCTTTGCTAAGATGTTTTGGTTGCTTTGTATAAACATTATTTTGTGGTAAATCCTTTTAATCTTTGTATTCAGTTATTATATGCCTCAATTTCCCAGGGGCTCATGCACCGGAAGTGTGAGAACTCTAATTTACACAACATGCAAGTTCCAGATACAAAGCTACCTGAGAGAAGGTGTAGATGGATCATGAAATACCCTAACTTATTTTAAGTGTTTATTGCTATTACTACATTTTTATCCATCAAAGGTCACGATCTGTAAGCAACAGGAAAGCTGTTTTCTATTATCTTTAACTATTGGGCCCTTTAGTTTATTTAGAATAACTAAATCTGGAATTAGAATACACTAGTTTTCCTAAATATTTAGTTATCTAAAGCTGTGTTAACTAAAAAGCAAAAACAGCCAAACCAGTTTGGCTCAGTGGATAGAGCGTCGGCCTGCGGACTCAAGGGTCCAAGGTTCGATTCCGGTCAAGGGCATGTATCTTGGTTGCGGGCACATCCTCACTGGGGGGCATGCAGGAGGCAGCTGATCGATGTTTCTCTCTCATCGATGTTTCTAACTCTCTATCCCTCTCCCTTCTTCTCTGTAAAAAATCAATAAAATATATTTTTAAAAAAATAAAAAATAAATAAAAAGCAAAAACAGTATAATGTGATGCCAGGTAAATTACATCTATAATGCTTGCATTGAAATTAACTTAAGGGATGAATTTTTATCCAACAGAACAAGCAACCATTGCTCTATGTTTAAATTTCAATGATTTAACTTTATATAACCAAAACGTATTATATAAACAACCAATATAAAAAATGAGATAGTTTACATTTTTTCATACTAAGTCTCAAAATCCTGTGTGTATTTACACTTACAGCCCTAATCTATTTGGACTAGTACATTTCAAGTGCTTCCTAGCCACACACGTAGCTAGTACCTACCATAGTGGACATTGATCTATATCGTGATTTTCAACCTTTTTCATCTCATGGCTCACAAACTGATTTTAAAAGATAGGTATAATTTTGACTCATCCACACAGGACGGCTACTGTTGTGTTGGCTGATGTCATTTTTTTATTTGACACTGTAAGGGAAAAATAGTCAGTGCCCCTGACTCCTCTCTCTCTCTCTGAAATCAATAAAAATAAACACTGCTATAAAGACTTCCCTTGCTAAAGATAAAATCTGTTCTCAATTGAGGGGAAAAATTCATCACTTCTATTAATTGGTAGTACTCTCCCCCATAGTAAGAAATATGATTCTAGCCTAAGAAATGGAAGTGAGGAGGGGAGACCTTTGCTAAGAAGATAATCTCCCAGTTACCCCACCCCCTAACCTTCCTGTAGTTCTTTCTCCTGAAGAGAGCAGCTCTGGGGTGGGCTAAAGGCCTCAGGAGGGCTGTGGGTGACACTTATGATCTCCAGGGAGAACTGTGCAGCACATGCCCACAGCCGCTTCAAGGTGTTCCTTGAGGGAGCCTAGAGCTTCCTCCTGGGGCTCCGTGGAGAGTTATCTTGTCAGGTCCCATGCAGCTGCCACAGGAGTGGAGACGCTGTAGCACCTTGTGCTCAGTGTTCACTGTTCAGGGACCACACAGCACACTATCCATGGGAGTGAACAGAGCCAAGAGGAGGGAAAGAACATGACAATGTACTTGAAGGGCTTCCAGCACTGGGAGAGAATACCACACACAGGAAAACAGCTTACAGCAGCAGTTTTCAGAGTACAAGTGGTGGGCAAAACCATAATATTTTAACAGAAAAAATGAGCACTTTCAGACAATCAAATGCAGAATTAGCTTTCCAGTACTAAAAATTGAGTTGAAATATTTTGGGTGTATTGAGTTAATAAAAATACATTAAAACATAATTAAAATAAGAGTGTGATAGGAATTTGTAATATTCATACTAGGTGAGACTTTTTGAAGAGGTATACTGTCAGGGGAAACTAAAAGGAGTTAAGAATTTTTCATTTGCCGAGGCCGGTTTGGCTCAGTGGATAGAGCGTCGGCCTGCGGACTGAAGGGTCCCAGGTTCGATTCCGGTCAAGGGCATGTGCCGGGGTTGCGGGCACATCCCCGGTGGGGGATGTGCAGGAGGCGGCTGATCGATGTTTCTCTCTCATCGATGTTTCCGGCTATCTCTCTCTCCCTTCCTCTCTGTGAAAAAGCAATAAAATATATTTAAAAAAAAAAAAGAATTTTTCATTTCAGTTTTGCATTACCAGCACGCCAATAAAAAAATATTTTTTTAATATATTGATTTTAGAGAGGGGGAGGGGAGAGAAACATCGAGTTGTTGTTCCCTTTATTTACCCATTCACTGGTTGATTCAGGTATGTGCCCTGACCGGGGACTGAACCCACAACCTATCAGGACTATGCTCTAACCAACTGAGCTACCTGGCCAGGATCCCCTCACCCCCACCTAATCATCACAATTTCTCTATAAATTGAGAACAGGGAAAACTTTCCTGACCATGTCTCAAAAACAGAATATGGGGGAAATAACATCAAATCTCATTACATTAAAAACTAAGCCACCTCTGTATGGCTAAAACCACTATAAGCTAAGCAAAAATACCAATGATAAAATGGGAAAGATATTTGCAATTTATTTCCCAAGTGTTAGTAATAAAGAGCTTCTAAAAAGACACAAAATGTCCAACAATCCAGACAAAAAGGCTTAAACATGAAATGATGCTCAACTTCATCCATATAAGACAAACTCAAATTTTAAATGAAATAACACTTGAAATACCTATCATATTGATAATAACAGAATTTTGCTAACACATTTCCTTGGCAAGGTTGTAGATAATAAGCAGGAACTCTCCAATACTGTTTATGGAAAAATTAAATGGTTCAACCCTATGGTCAAAGAGGGAAAAGATACCCACAAAGGCTATTTATTCACTGCAGCACCACTTCTAACAGAGAAAGACTAGAAACAACCCAGTTACCCATCACTAAGGATCCAGTTGATAAACTTTGGTGGATCCACTTAATGAAGTATTTATTGTACTTTAAACCAAGGAAGCCAAGAACCAATGTGAAGAGCTCCCACTGGCCAAAAATTGGATAATTTGAGCCAAAAGAATAAAACCTATTATGGGTAAAAATACAGACTCTGTGTTAAAATTCATGAATTCATAATGGTACCAGAAAAACTGTCTTTGGCACATGCTAGGGACTGAGTTCATTATGCTGGATATCGATAAACATAGGAATAAAAAATGTAACCGCCAGCTAGCCCAGTTGGTTAAAGCATTATCCCAATACTCCAGGGTTGTGGTTTGAAACCTGGTCAGGGCATATACAAGAACCAACCACCCTAGCTGGTTGGGTTCAGTGGATAGAGGGTCAGCCTGCGGACTGAAGGGTTCCAGGCTCAAGGGCACATGCCTGGATTACAGGCTCCATCCCCAGTGGGGGGTGTGCAGGAGGCAGCCAATCAATGATTCTCATCACTGATGTTTCTACCTCTCTCCCTTTCCCTTCTCTAAAATCAACAAGAAATATATTTTTTTAAATCAACCAATGGCCAGGCCGGTGTTGCTCAGTGGTTAAGCATCAACCCAAGAACCAGGAGGTCATAGTTGAAGTCCTGTCAGGGCATACGCCCAGGTTGTGGGCTTAGCTCGATCCCTGGTAGAGGGCATGGAGGAGGCAGCCAATCGACATTTCCCTCTCGCACTGATGTTTCTCTCTCTCAAATCAATAAAAACATATCCTCAGGTGAGGATTATAGCAAATACTTTTTTCAAAAAGATATAATCTACCAAATATAAGGTGTGCTCTTATTTGACTACCAATTCAAACCTACCAGCTGTATAAAAATATTTATTAATCCTGGCTGGTGTGGCTCAGTGGTTGAGTACTGACCCATAAACCAAGTTTCAGGCTCAATACCCAGTATTTAAAAATGTATTATAAAAAAGAAAGATCCGAGTCCCAGTCCCAACTGTGTCACTGAACAAAATGACTTCTTATCTCCTGGTCTCCATTTTCTCATCTGTAAAATGGGGCTAATGGAATATCCCCTTATGGCCTGGTCATGAATGTGTGATTACAAAGAGTGAGTGCCAAGGCTCAGATCCAAGGGAGGTTGGCAGGAAATTACCTTTGTGGAAGGGGGTCCTCCTCCCATTTCTGTAGCCTCTCCAGGCATCTACCCTGTCTCCACATTCTCCTTCACAGCTTTGGCCAAAAATAAGGACTAACTCTTCCACTTAATCTTTTTCCTTAAGTCAATCAGCATTTTCACTTGAATATTTTGTTTAATGGGAGCTTTGTAGCAAGACTCAAGTGAAAACCAATCACTTGTCAAAGTGACTAAAATAACTTGGAAATAACAAATCTAATCAATTTACAGCAATGCATACAGGTACATGAGTTCCCCAAAGCAAGGACGGACTCACCCAACACTAGTGATAGAGCAATCAATCTCTCCCAATATTAACTCACTTTATTATTTTTGGGGGGAGGGAGAAACGGAGTAGGCACATATGAGGTCACATTTTTTGTTGTTGTTAATCCTAACCCCAGGATTTTTTTTTCCATTGGTATTTAGAGAGTGGAAGGAAGAGGGAGGCACAGAGAAACATGGATGTACCTTCTCCCACATACCGACCACCTGGGATTGAACATGCAACTGAAGTAGGTGCCCTTGATGGGAATCGAACCCATGACCCTTCAGTCCGCGGGCCGAGCTCTAACCACTTAGCGTCAGCTAGAGCATATTCACTTATTTTAAGATGAAAAATCTTGTCTAAAAATTAGCACTGAAAACACCAATTTTCACTGACATCCTAATGTATTGTAACCAGAGAATCCAAAGTATTCTCATTACTGGAAATTCAGAAACAAGTTTTTTAAAAAACGTGGCTAAAATAGTGAGAATTACATTAAGATCGGTAGTTTCAATGACATTTTGAATGAAAAGATTATTTGCAGGTTTCAAAATTCTCCCTGCTCCACCAGGTTCAGGGCGCCCAAAGGCCTCCCCTAACCTCCGCGTTTCCGCTTCCCACCCTCCCACCGCGCGGGGCCAGGAGGGCCCTGGCATGACAGTGTGGCCCTGTGAGCTTATGACTCTCCACTCTTTTTGTAGGGGATACATCTCAACCCCATGAGACTTAATCTATGCACAACCAAATAGTGACAGTCACTCTGCAGAACTCTTACTTCCATAAAGAATAAAGAGACCAGGGGAGTCGGACCCCGCGACTTGTCCGGCGTCGCCCAGGCCACCGGCGCCCGCTTCGGTGAACCACGCCGAGCACGGGAGGCAGAGCGCGCCGAGAGCGTCCAGAAGTTTCTTAGACGCAGCCAAGAATCAGCAAATATATTCAAAGACACAAAGAAGTCAAAGACGAGAAAAAAGAAACGGCCGATAACACAAGCTTGCTCAGAAAAAGTGTGGCAATCAGGCAAAGACAACGAGACCAAAAAGTGAGCCAAAACGCAGACACAATACCTCTCGGGCAGGAGACCAACGCAGACAGGCGCTCAGGGCACGCACGCCGCACAAAGAGGAAGAAGGCCGGCCGCAGACACCGAAAGCCGAGGCCTGACGAGCGGGAACGTGGGAGGGGGAGGAGTCAGGCCCAGCCCTTCGCGGGCAACTCCCCAGCGCTCCCAGCCACGTGAAGGCACGGCTTCCACTTTAAACCTCCCTCTCCGCCGGGAGCGGCGTCCGCACCCTCCTCCTGTCTAGCCGGGGCGCTCGGCGCGGCTCTCCCGGGAGGCCGCACGAGGCCTTCCTTTCCTCCATTGCTGCAAGCCCTGCTTCTCCGGACCCCACACCTCAACCCCGAGGTCTGGTCCCAGAGTACAAGGCCCTTGACCTCAGGCCCACCTCTCCCAAAGCCAAATCTCTGCCCGCCACCCTCATCCCGTAGGCTCGGCCGTTGACACTCGGCCCCAGATGGTTATCTCCGTGTACGGCCCTTGACCTCCGCCCCTCGATCCCCACCAGCGGAAGACCCAGACTCTGGTTGGTCCCGAGTTTGCGGCCCTTGACCTCAGATCGTGCCTCCTCGGACCCCAGATCTCAGCCCTGCCACCCCACCCCCAGGGGGCGCTATCCCCAGCCGGTCGTCAGACCTTCCGCCCGTCCCGGTCCTCACCTCGGGCTCCGAGTCGTCCACGCTCCCTTCTCTGCTTCACATCCGGCACCTCGGTCGTCCCCCTGAGCACCTAGAGGAGGGTGGAACGCAGGACACTTGGCAGTTGTAGGGGAGGCAGTTGAGGCTTGTTTACCATCACCATGGAAACCCCTGGCTGAGCGCCCTGGGCGGGGCTTCCCGGAGCGCGACAGGCCCAAGTCCACAACTAGCGCCCCTTGTGCGCACGCAGCGCT
>NW_006298786.1:449220-449561 GCF_000327345.1 Myotis davidii | reverse complement strand
GAGTCTCTGAAATACTGACAGGAGGGCCGCCCAGCGAGTCCCAAGAACCCCGGGCTGAAGACCCGCGCTAGAGGAGAGAGCCGTTTCCTGCCGAGGAAGAAAGAGGAAACTGAAAACAGCTGATAAAGGCTGCTCTGGTGGCAGGATTTAGGCGGGAATTAATTGCTTAGAGATTAGTTCTTGGGCTGAAGCCCCCCGAAGCCTCGGAAGCCGCAGGGGGAACGCAGGCATCTCGGTTACCGAGCACCGAGCCCATAGGCTGGCTGGGAGGACTGCCCGCCCGAGGCAGCGCAGCAGATTGTTCGACGTATGTTCTAGAATGAGTGATTATTACCACTTCT
>NW_006298786.1:442347-449147 GCF_000327345.1 Myotis davidii | reverse complement strand
CAGGTTATTTTAAAGTCACCAGTTCAGTTAAGCCGTGCTTGGAATAGTGTCAGATTATGACTGGCCAAGGAGGATAGAGGATAGAGGAGCACAGATTGTCAAGAGAACTTTCCGAGAAAGAAAACATTGGAAGAATAAGGGCAGGAGTAGTCAGAGGAAGGTGACAACGAGGCAAAATTATAGAAAACAGGTCCTACAAAACTCGGGTTTTTGTGTTTTTTTTTGATTAATCCTCACCCGAGGGTATTTTTTCATTAATTTTTAGGGAGAGTGGGAAAGACAGAAACATGGATGTGAGAGAAATACATCGATGGGTTGCCTCCTGCTTGAGCCATGACCGTGGCCCCAGGCCAGGGAGGAGCCTGCAACCAAGGTATGTGCCCTTGACCAGAATCGAGCCTGGGACCCTTTGGTCCTCAGGCTGATGCTGTATCTACTGAGCCAAACCAAGTAGGGCCAAAACTCAGGCATTTTTAAGAAATCCCACAATGATTCCATCACAGCTATAGAAAAATATGTTTTTGGAGAGAAAATGCAAGAAGCTAATCTGAAGCAAATATTACAATTATACCAAACTAGTAATGCTGCCAAATTTGAACTGTGAAACCAGGTCCAAGAAGGTATATTTATGCAGTTCATTAGGAGGGACTCTGAGCCAAATGGGCTATTTGATCCTATAAAGTTGGACAGTTCTCTATTTTTCATCAATGATGCAGTAATCCTTTTTTTTTAAAAAAGTAAATTTTTCCCTTTATTTTGTTATTTTCCATCACCGTTTATCCCCCATATCCTCATCAGAGCTGTCTGCCTGTTCTCTATGAGTCTGTTTCTATAATTTGTTCTTTCTCTGGCATATATTACTTAGCATGATGTTCAAATACAGTTATTTGTGACAGTACCTTAAGGAGACCCAAGCGAGACTCCACTTAAAATTTGTAAGCATGAGCTTGAGTGCCCTTGTCCACCGCTCCGTTGTGTTCAGGTGGGTTCTGATGGAGTAGAATTCGTCACTGGCTCCGGGGTCTTCTATCGCCCCTTCTCCACATGGATCCTTTGCAGAGAGCCGGCTCCCCTTTCTCTGCTTCCTCCTTGACTTGCTGCACGTAGTCCAGGAAGGCCACCATCGCCTGGTCAAACTTGTTATCCAAGAGAGCACTTTTCCCCCTCGGTGCAGAACAAGGGCAGCTCAGTGAGGTCCTCTGTTAATGACCTCAGATAGGAGTGCTTTCTGCAGAGGATGAGTTGCTCTGAAACTGCAGACCAATTGTGTTAGATGGGCCACCAGCAGCAAGGCTGCCAACCCCCAGCCTGCATTGATCTCACTCCAGCAAACAGGACAGTGGGGACACAGCCCAATCTGAAGTTACTGATGATGGCCAAGGGGCCATCATCGCAGATCTTAGCCAAGCTATCTGGGTCTAAGAGTACGTACTCCACGATCCACAGCTCATCCTGTAGTTCTAATTGCAATTTACTGTAGTCCCTATGGCACTGCCTTTCCTGCTGCTCCAGTGTCTCAGTCTCAGCCTGGGCTGCCTCCAGAGCCATAGCTGCCCTTTCTCGGTTCTTCTCCACCTCCTCCAACTCCTGGACCAGCCTCACTTCCTCCAGCTCCACACCCTTCAGCTCCTTCTGCAGTGCCTCCCTCTCGTCCTCACTTAATCCATCTCTGGTCTCCAAACAGCATTTGTAGTTCTGTCAGATCCTGAGCTGGGCGTCCAGCTGCTCCAAAAGACTGTCAGTACAGTCCTCGCACAGGGTTGGTCCAGGTCTTCACCAGAAAGGATGTAAAAAATGCCCCTCGTGGCTTTTTGGATGCTACTGAGAGTCCCCCAGCAGGGTGAAGTTGCTGGACTGTACCTGGGCATCTTGCCATCAACAGGGAGGGTCCAACCATAGGCACTATCCTGTAGCTTTGCAACATCTGTCTCCACCCTGGAAGTAGAGCCTTCCTCCAGAGTTTCTCCTGGGTGCCCCTGAGCTGAAGGGAACTTCGAAGCTGCAGGTTCTTGGCTGAGGTCTCCCTGGACCAAATCAGCTTCAGGGGCTGGTGGTAGCACTGGCAAATGAAGCAGACGAAGGACATGGTGGAGGTCTTGACTTTCACCGTTGATCCTAAGTTTCCTCTAGTAATCCTTGTAGTCTAGTGAGACTAGGGCCTTGGCCTGGTTATGAACATACTCCTAGTTCAAGGGAACTATCCCAGGTGGTCACTATGATGTTTTTTCTTCTTTTTCTGTTGTTTATTTCTGGAATTTATTGGAGTAACATTTGTGTTAGGTTAGGTGGCTCAGGAGGCGGCGCAAGAAATAGAGACTCCAGTGAATCAGAAAAGAAAGGAAAGGAAAAGGTTTATTTCTGCGTCCCCGGGAGACCCACGTACCCCAAAAGATAGGGCACATGGATTCACGCCAACAGGGAGGGGGGCGCTTTTTTTATACTGCAGTTGGGTGAGGGGCGGGGACATGAGCTGAGGAATTCTCTGCTGCAGGGGATGGGCGGGGGTATGTGGATTAAGGGAGAAGAAGCTGGTACCTGTGTCTTGGCACCTTGATCTGAGAAATTCCAGGGGAAGTCCATTATCTTGTCATATGTCTGCATGTATCAGATCCTGGGCTCTCTCCGACCTAACAATTTGTTAATAAAATTATATAGGTTTTAGGTGTACAATTCTATAATACATCGTCTGTATATAGTGTGTTCAAGTCAAGTCTCCTTCCATCATAATTTATTCCCCCTACACCCTCCACGCCCCTTTGTCTCTGGCAATTACTGTACTGTTGCCTGTGTCAGTGAGATTTTTTCCCTTTAAATCTCTTCACCTTTTTCACCGGACCTGCAACCCCCTCCCCTCTAACAGCTGTTAGCCTGTTCTCTATACCTATGAATCTGTTTCTATTTTGTTTGCTAGTTTATTTCGTTTACTGGATTGCATATATGAGATCAAATGGTACTTGTCTTTCTCTGACTGGCTTATTTCACTTAGCATAATGCTGTCCAGGTTTATCTATGCTGTCACAAAAGGTAAGATTCCTTTTTTACAACTGAGTAGTATTCCATCATGTAACTGTACCACAGCTTTTTTTTTTTAATATATTTTATTGATTTTTTACAGAGAGGAAAGGAGAGAGATAGAGAGTTAGAAACATCGATGAGAGAGAAACATCGATTAGCTGCCTCCTGCACACCTCCCACTGGGGATGTGCCCGCAACCCAGGTACATGCCCTTGACCGGAATCGAACCTGGGACCCTTCAGTCAGCAGGCCGACGCTCTATCCACTGAGCCAAACCGGTTTCGGCTGTACCACAGCTTTTTTATCCACTCATCTATTGATGAGCACTTGGGCTGCACTGTGGGGTTTTTTAGAGGCAAGTGCCAGCACAATCACTAGTGCCACAGATCTCTGGCCTTTTCCACAAATGTCTGGCCCATCTCACCAACTGTAGAATGCTTGCCCACACTTGGTCTACGTGGACCACTTCAGCTACGCCATAGGGGCCTCCACCCTTTTTTTTAAACCTTTGTGTCCACAAAAGTATCTCCCCTAAGCTCTGAAACCTAAAGAGATGTTTTCTGATTCTTGAGAGTATCTGCCCAGAGAAGCACCTTTAAGGTCTATGGTTCAGAAACAATTTTACTCGAAACAAATGAAGGTCACCCCAAGCTATATTCTTGTGGGACGCTGCCTATTGTCTTCACTAGCAGACAGGTGTGGACAAGGAAGCTGGAAGGCTGGTGACCCTTGAAGCCCTGGCAAAGGTCAGAGCTATGCATCCACTGTTTAGTTGAGACAATGGTAGCTGAAGCAACTTCCCCACCAAATAGTCATGTAAATCCTTACTGATAAGATAGGCTGCCTGTTACTGTAACTTGTCTGCCTAAGGGCTATGGGTGGATCCCAAACTGAATAAAGAGAGCACAAGCGGAGTCCATCCTCCTGGGATGGGCTCTCTCCTGGCCCCCCAATTTCAAAATTGTTATCTCTTGTCTCATTTGTGTGCAGCCCCTCTTCCAGATCCTGAACCCTGAACCATGCAGGACGTGGGGGAGACTACACACATTTACACATATTCTCTTACAGATTGACCTGCCTGTTTATTCCCTGTTGTTTATATCAGTAGATTAGCACAAATTTAATATCTTTCAATGAATGTTTTGTTTTAAAATAAGCTCCTCTAACCCTAACCAGTTTGGCTCAGTGGATAGAGCATTGGCCTGCAGACTCAAGGGTCTCAGGTTCGATTCCGGTCAAGGGCATGTACGTTGGCTGTGGGCACATCCCCAATAGGGGGCATGCAAGAGGCAGCTGATCCATGTTTTTCGTTAACATCGATGAGAGAGAAACATCGATCAGCTGCTTCCTGCACACCTCCTACTGGGGATGTGCCCGCAACCAAGTTACATGCCCTTGACCGGAATCGAACCTGGGACCCTTCAGTCCTCAGGCCGACGCTCTATCCACTGAGCCAAACCGATCAGGGCAATAAAATATATTTTAAAAATAATAAAATAAGTTCCTCTCTGGAAACCACTAATCTGTAACAAGTGATACAGAGGTATTGTTTAGGGTTTATTAAAATTTTCTAGTTAACCCCTAAAAGAACACTGTATACATTAAACGTTGACCAAGGAGAGTGTCATTGGGTAGGCAGAATCACCATAGCTCAGTGAAGGCTCTTAATTAAAATCACAGTATCTGTCACACAGCAATAACAATAGCTAACATGTATTAGACCTTCACTGTGCTTTGCACTATTGTGAATACTTAATCACATTTAAGCATAGCAACGCAACAGTAGATGGTATTACTATCATCCCAGTTAGTGGAAGAAAACTGAGGTACAGAATCATTAAGGTAACTTTCCTAAGATCACTCAGCTTGTAGGTGACAGATCTGAGCATGGAGCTGAGTCATTCTGGTTACAGAATCTGGACTCTTAATTGTTAACACTCTTTTTGTTGTTGTTAAAGGTATTTTATTGATTTCAGAGAGGAAGGTAGCGGAGAGAGAGAGAAAGGAACATCAATGATGAGAGAGAATCACTGACTGTCTGCCTCCTGCATGCCATATATTGGGGTTTGAGCCCACAACCCAGGCTTGTGCCCTGACCAGGCATCGAACTGTGACCTCCTGATTCATAGGTTGATGCTCAACCATTGGGCCATGCCAGCCCGGCACTGTTACACTCTTGAACCCAGGGAGGGATAGAAATTTTAGGCTGATTCACAAACCCTCTCTTTCCCATCTGAGAGAAGGAAAGGATGAAGTGAGAAAGCAACTTGAAGTGCTCAGCTACAGTATACTGTATTTGCCGGCGTATAAGACGATTTTTTGGCCCTGAAAAATATGCCTCCAAGTGGGGGGTCGTCTTATACGCCAGGTACACTTCAGATAGACTGCCCATAGTGCTTGCCCCGTGCCATAGTGGCCTCCCGATGCCCGCCCACTTCATTCCACATACCGTTCAGGCATCAGCAGCGCTGCTGGGTGTATGCTCGGCTGTTATGCGATTTTGCTGTTATGCGATTTTACCACACTCGCAAAATCGCACACAGCCGACCATACACCCAGTATGATAGCGCAAAATCACGAATCGCGATACCATACTGGGTGTATGGTTGGCTGTGTGCGATTTTGCGAGTGTGGTAAATTCGGGTTACCGTATATTTCTTTACATATGCATTGAAGATTCGCGATTTTGCGCTATCATGGTGCCTGTTAGAATGTTGAAGAGCTCGCACTTGCGCACTAGTGAGGTCCCAGGGAGATGCTGATGCAAGGGTGGACCAGACTGCTATAGTGACAGGGCGGGCAAACAGGGAGCAGGGACCAATCAAATCTTGCTAGGGACTTGCCCGGCACTTGCTCTCTACCTCTATTTGTTATCTTTCTTCTATCATTGACAGTCCCTCTAGGTTGTGGGCTGCTTGCCTGTGTTCCTGAGAAGCATCTACGGTACCAGTCTATAGAGTGTGTTTTCTTTAGTGAATTACCGGTATGTTTACCGGTAATAAACTTGCACTGTTTTATGTATATGTTTGATTACATACAGCCTTGTGACAGTTTTCCTGCATGTCATAAGCATTTGAATATAAATTAAAATGTTAAAATCAAATCTGATATTGTTTTACCTTTTATTTGGTGTGTGGAAGGTGTGCGGAAGAGGGGGTAGTCTTATACGGCGAGTATATAACAAACTCTGTATTTTGAGTGGAAATGTTAGGGGGTCGTCTTATACGCCGGCAAATACGGTAGGTTCGGTCCAAATGTAATGCATCTTCTTGAGGCCAGGTGCTCTACTAGGTAGAGATAAGGAATAAGATAACCCAGCTGGGATGCAGGCAAATTCAGTCACTATCTCATCTAGTTAATTTTTCTTTCTTTTTTTAAATACTTTTTATTGATTTCAGAGAGGAAAAGAGAGGGAGGGAGGGATAGATGTTGGGGTCCAGCCCCAGCAGGTCCAGGGGTTCCCAAAGGTGTGGACGGAGTCGGCAAAGAAGGAATGACAGGAAGGCAGTGTTCAGTTGATCAGCATAGTTGGGTTCTCTCTTTATTGTCCTGTTACATCTGTATTGTCCATGTTCTCTCGCTAGGTTCTCCAGCCAGGTTCGGTCTAGGTTCTCCAGCCAGGTTCGGTCGCCAGGTTCTGTAGCCGGGTTCTTCAGCCAGGTTCTGTCTAGGTTCTCCAACCAAGTTCTGTAGCCAGGTTCTGTCCAGGATCTTTTGCCATGTTCTCTCCAGCGAAGTTCTTCTGTCTCTAGGTTCTGTGTAGGTTCTGTCTTCTAAGTTCTGTG
>NW_006298786.1:433827-441921 GCF_000327345.1 Myotis davidii | reverse complement strand
GAGCCTGCAACCCTGGCATGTGCCCTGACTGGGAATCAAACCATGACCTCCTGGTTCATAGGTCAACACTCAACCACTGAGCCATACCAGCCGGCTAGTCAATTTTTCTTGATCAATATAGAAAAGTGCACCTTTGAAGCAGCACCAATTCTTTTTTTTTTAAAATATATTTTATTGATTTTTTACAGAGAGGAAGGGAGAGAGATAGAGAGTTAGAAACATCGATGAGAGACATCAATCAGCTGCCTCCTGCACATCTCCTACTGGGGAGGTGCCCGCAACCAAGGTACATGCCCTTGACCGGAATCGAACCTGGGACCTTTCAGTCCGCAGGCCGACGCTCTATCCACTAAGCCAAACCGGTTTCGGCCAGCACCAATTCTTATTCAAGAAGTAAGTCATCACCTGGTCTGCAATTCTTTCAGGAACTTTACAGTTCTTTCAAACAGCACTTTGTGTTAAATAGTGAAAGAGGAGTTATTGCACCCCCCCTGAGCTTGATAGTTACTTGTTGGATTGGTTTCTTTGTGTAGCAAAAGACTACAGGTGAAGACGGGGTAGTATTGAGTATCTGCTCGCTCTTTGACCACTTCCTCAGCAGACCAAGCCTGCAACAAGTCCTGACTTGGATAATAGTGAGCTAAGGGACTAGCTAGCTCTCTCCATTGTGAATTGTCAACTTTAGCCTAATCATAAGTTTTTCTGCCCAAAAGTATGTAGATCCCTTCACTTACTGGGGCCTCAGAAAGTCAGAAAATCATTTGGATTAAGATATGCTGTAATATCCTATCTAAGAAAGAGGGAATATGCTAATTGACCCTCATGCTGTCGCAAAGATGGCAGTGTCCACAGCCAATAAGGAGGAAATATGCTAATTGACTGTCCCACCCTCATAGATGGCAGCACCCACAGACAATAAGGAGGGAATATGCTAATTGCCATGCCCTCAAAGATGGCGACGCCCACAGCCACAAGATGGCTGGCAGGGGAGAGCAATTGTGGGCAATCAGGCCAGCAGGGGAGGGCAGTTAGGGGTGACCAGGCCAGCAGGGGAGGGCAGTTGGGGGCAACTGGGCCATCAGGGGAGTGGTTAGGTGTCAATCGGACTGGCAGGGGAGTGGTTAGGAGGTGATCAGGCTGGCAGGCAGAAGCAGTTAGGGGCAATCAGTCAGGCAGGCAGGCGAGCAGTTGGGAGCAAGCAGTCTGGGATTGTGAGAGGGATGTCCAACTGCTGGTTTAGGCCCAATCCCAGATTGAAGAGGGTGCAGTTGGGCTGAGAGACATTCCCCTCTCCCCTAGTGCACGAATTTTGTGCACCAGGCCTCTAGTGTCAATTATAAAACTGGAAGGAAGAAAAGGATGTGTTGGGTGAAATGCAGCTTGCTGCATCTCTGTGCCTCTTTTTTTGTTGTTTGTTTTTTAATAAAGTGTTCAATCAGCGACGTTTCCCTGTCCCTCCCAGGGGACAGCGGCGGCTGTCTTCTGATGGAAGGAAGGCCATGGTTTTTTTTTTTAATTAATATATATATATATTTTATTGATTTCACAGAGGAAGGGAGGAGAGAGACAGAAACATCAATGATGAGAATCATGGATCTGCTGCCTCCTGCACGACCCCTAGTGGGGATTGAGACAGCAATCCAGGCATGTGCTCTTGACCAGAATCGAACCTGGGACCCTTCACTCCACGGGTCCATGCTCTATCCACTGAGCGAAACCAGCTAGGGCTGTTCCTCTTTGTTTTAGTAACTTCCATTTAAAAAGTTATTGAATATTTGCTCAGCCAGTGTTGCTCAGTGGTTGAGTATGGACCCCTGAACCAAGAAGTCACAGTTCAATTCCAGGTCAGGGCACATGTCCGGGTTGTGGGCTTGATCCCCCGTAGGGGGTGTGCAGGAGGCAGCTGATCAATTATTTTCTCTCATCATTGATGTTTCTATCTCCCTTCTCTAAAACCAATAAAAAAATATTTTTTAAAAGTTCTGGAATGTTAGGACATACAGAAAGTTTACAGATATTGTACAAATGTAAGAGATATTGACTTTGATTTTTTTACAGACAAAGGGAGGGAGAGAGAACCTTGATGTGAGAGAGAAACATTGGTTGGCTATCTCTCATATGTGCCTGACCAGGGATGGAACCTACAACCTGGGCATGTGCCCTAGCTGGGAATTGAACCTGCCACCTTTTGGTGTATAGGATGATGCTCCAACCTATTGAACCACATCAGCCAGGGCAGCCACTGACATTCTAAGTTGACTATTTCCTTTCATTGTTTTTGAACAAGAAAATTACAAATAAATTTGAGGTGCTTTTCAACTCTGCAAAAACTATTATCATACAATTTTTAAGTGATAAAATATTTCAAAATTTGAGAAAAAATTTGAAGATAACATAGAGTCAGTGGGGAGTATTAAAGTTTTGTGATCTGAGAAGTAACAAAATGTGTGGTTCATTTACATAAATTTATTTTAAGAGTATTGCTGTAATATATTTTGTGTGGGTAGGTGTGGCTTTTCTTTTAAAATCTATTTTCATTGATTTCAGAGAGGAAGGGAGGGGAAGAGAGAGAAACATCAATGATGAGAGAGCATCATTGACTGGCTGCCTCCTGCTTGCCCCCTACTGGGGATCAAGCCCGCAACCCAGGCCTGTGCCCTGACCAGAAATCCAACTGTGACCTCCTGGTTCATAGGTTGATGCTCAACCACTGAACCACACTGACCAAGCTGTAGTTTAAACTTACATTTCTCTGATAATTAGAGATGTTGAGCATCTCTTCATATGCCTATTGACCATCTGTATGTCCTCTTTGGAGAAGTGTCTATTCAGGTCCTTTGCCCATTTTTAATTGAATTGTCTTCCTGGTATTGAGTTGTATGAGGTCTTTATATATTTTGGAAATTAACCCTCATACAGCGAGCTCCCATTTAACTTTTTAAATATTCCACTGAGCCAAACCGGTCAGGGCTAAATATATTTTTTTAATTGATTTCAGAGAAGAAGAGAAAGGGAGAAAGAGATTGAAATATCAATGATGAGAGAGAATCACTGATTGGCTGCCTCCTGCATGACTCCTACTGGGGATGGAGCCGGTAACCTGAGCATGTGCCCTGACCAGGAATCAAACCATGAATTCCTGGTTCATGGATGGGCACTCAACCTCTGAGCCACACAGGCTGCACTCTCTTTTCATTTTGTTAATAATTTCTTTTGCAATTGAGAAGCTTTTTAGTTTGCTGTGGTCCCATTTGTTTATTTTTCCTTTGTTTCCCTTGCTCTAGGAAATGTATCAGTGAAAATTCTGCTGCAAGATGTCTGAGATTTTACTGCCTATATACTTTTTCTTGGATTTTATTAAAAGTATATTTTTATTGCATTCAGAGAGGAAGGGAGAGGGGGAGAGAGTTAGAAACATCAGTGATTGAGAGACAATCATTGATTGGCTGCCTCCTGCATACTCCACTTTGGGAATCAAGCCCACAACTGATTGGGAATCAAACCATGACCTCCTAGTTCATAGATTGATGCTCAGCCACTGAACTATGCCAGCCTGACTCCTCTAGTATTTTTTTATGGTTTCACAACTTACTTCTAAAGTCTTTTACACATTTTGAGTTTACTATTGTGTATGGTGTAAGTTGATGGTCTAGTTCAATTTTCCCAGCAGCATTTATTGAAGAGACTGTCTTTCCTCAATTGTATGCTCTTACCTCCTTTGATAAATATTAATTGACCATATCGGCGTGGGTCAATTTCTGGGCTCTCTGTGCTGTTCCATTGGTCTATATGCCTGTTCTTGTGGCAGTACCAGGCTGTTTAGATTACAATGGCTTTGTAGTATAACCTCTGGTGTTGTGATCCCTCCAACTTTGTTATTCTTTTTCAGGATTGCTAGTGCTATTTGGGGTCTTTTTTGGTTCCATATAAATTGTTGGAGTGTTTGCTTTAGATCTGTGAAATATGCCATTGGTATTTTGTTGTTGTTGTTAATCCTACTTGAGGATATTTTTCCATTGATTTTTAGAGAGAGTGGAAGGGAGGGAGGGAGGGAGGGAGGGAGAGAGAGAGAGAGAGAGAGACACATCAATGTGAGAGAGATATTTCGATTGGTTGCCTTCTACACAAGCCCTGACCAGGGATGATGATCGAGCCTGCAACTGAGGTACATGCCCTTGACTGGAATTGAATCCAGGACTCTTCAGTCCACAGCCCGATGCTCTATCCATTGAGCCAAAGCAGCAGGGCACCGTTGGTATTTAAATAAGGATTTCATTGAATCTATAGATTGCTATGGGTAGTAAATTATGTTACTTTTAATGATGTTAATGAAGTTAATTCTTCCAACTTATCAACATGGTATATGCTTCCTCTTGTCTGTACAATGGAACCTTGGTTCTCGAACTTAATTCATTCCAGAAGGCTGTTTGAAAAACAATTTGTTTGAAAACGGAATCATTTTTCCCCCATTAAAAAGAATGAAAATTGAATTAATTCACTAACCTTTCTTATATAAAGTACATGTCTAATGTACTATAAACAAACACTTCCTTTCTTAAATTTATCAAACCACCCCCTATTAGCCTTACATGAATCGCTTTCAGCACTCATTCCAGGGTGTAGCATCTTGGCTTTTTCACATGTCACTGCCTCTGAAATGCTGTCACTGGCTAACTGGTTTACATTTATAAATCAACAAGTTTTCCTACCTCTTCAGTTGCCTATGATCATAGTTTTGTGAGCACTTCAATGCAACATAAATATCCTCTTTATGTCTTAAAATTGTGCCAATCAGCCTGGCTGGTTTGGCTCAATGGTAGAGCATCGACCTATGAACTAGGAGGTCACAGTTCCATTCCAAGTCAGGGCACATGCCTGGGTTGTGGGCTGGATCCCCAGTGGGGGGCGTGCAGGAGGCAGCTGATCATTGATTCTCTCTCATCATTGGTGTTTCTGTCTCTCTCTCCCTTTGCCTTCCTCTCTGAAATCAATAAAAAAATATTTTTAAAAATGCATTAAACTGGCCAGTGTTTAGCTCAGACAGAAACATTAATGGAGCAACACTGGCCAGGGCCTCACTTTTTATCTTTTTTTTTTTTTAAATATATTTTATTGATTTTTTTACAGAGAGAAAGGGAGAGAGATAGAGAGTTAGAAACATCGATGAGAGAGAAACATCGATCAGCTGCCTCCTGCACATCTCCTACTGGGGATGTGCCCGCAACCCAGGTACATGCCCTTGACCGGAATCGAACCTGGGACCCTTCAGTCTGCAGGCCGATGCTCTATCCACTGAGCCAAACCGGTTTCGGCTCACTTTTTATCTTAATTGTGGTAAAATATACAACATAAAATTCACCATCTTTTAGCTATTTTTTAAAAAATAGATTTTTAGAGATAAAGGAAGGGAAATGGAAAGAGAGCAAAACATCCATGTGAGAGTGAAACATCAATCAGCTGCCTCCTGCATGTCCCTTACCGGGGATTGAGTCCGCCATCTGGGCACATGCCCTGACCAGAAATCGAACTAGCAACCTTTTGGTGCATAGGAGGACGCTCAACCACCTGAGCGACACTGGCCAGGGCTTTATCACATTTTGTTTATCCATTCATCTGTCAGTGAACACTTGGGTTGCTTCCACTTTTTGACTATCTCTATATATAAAAGCCTAAGTGACCAAACGACCGAACAACCGGTTGACCGGTCGCTATGACACGCACTGACCACCAAGGGGAAGATGCTCAATGCAGGAGCTGCCCCCCGGTGGTCAGTGCACTCCCAACAGGCGCCAGAGGCCTGGCTCATGGCTGGCAAGCGCAGCTGCAGCAGCCCGAGCCTCTCCTGCCTCCTTGGCAGCACTACCCAGCAGCTGGGCTGGAATGAGTGGGAGTGGCACAGCACCAGGCCCGGGCTCACACTCCTCCCCAGCCGCCTGCTGCTTCGTGCACTACTACATCCCGAGGGGATGTCGGACTGCTGGGGATCAGGCCAAAACCAGCAGTCAGACATCCCCCGAGGGGTCCCAGATTGTGAGAGGGCGCAGGCCAGGCTGAGGGACCCCACCGGTGCATAAATCCGTGCACTGGGCCTCTAATCATAAATAATGTTGCTATGAAGGTGTACAAATATCACTTTGAGACCTTCCATTCAATTCTTTTCAGTGTATACCCAGAAATGGAATTGCTGGATCATAGGTAATTCTTTTTAATTTTTTGAGGAATAGCTGTACTGTTTTCCATAGCAGCTGCACTATTTTACATTCCTATCAGCAACACACATAAGTTCCAATTTCTCCACATTCTTGCCTTAATTTAAATTTTAAAACTGATATTCAATTCAGTTATTGGAAAACTTTTAAGTACTAGTATGTTTGGAACATACTTAAGTATGTGGATATGTGAATCTGTTTTTCAATTGTAAATGTTATGAAATCTAAATCTACATTAAGTATTCCCAATAAAAATTTAGCATCTGGCCGAAACTGGTTTGGCTCAGGGGATAGAGTGTCAGCTTGCGGACTGAAAGGTCCCAGGTTCGATTCCGGTCAAGGGCATGTACCTGGGTTGCGGGCACATCCCCAGTAGGAAATGTGCAGGAGGCAGCTGATCGATGCTTCTCTCTCATCGATGTTTCTAACTCTCTATCCCTCTCCCTTCCTCTCTGTAAAAAATCAATAAAATATATTTTAAAAAATTTTTAGCATCTGTAATGATATGCACTGTGGGTAGAAAATACACACCAGGCTTAAAAGATTTAATATAGGGTAAAAAAAAGCTCATTGATAATTTTATGTATTGATTACATATAAAATGATACTTTGGATATGTTGACTCAAATACAAATATTACAATTAATGTTACCTGTTTGTTTTTTGTGTTGTTTTTTTAAATGTGGCTACTATTATCCATAGACCAAAGTCCATCACAAAGGACAGGGACAACTGCCTCTTCCCAAGAAGGTATGTAGAGCATTTGAGCTGTTTTCAGTTTAAAATAGAATGATCTTAAGTGTTTGGAAACAAGTATCAGAGTGCTCTAGCATTTTAAAATACCAGTGTATGTGGTGCAAAGCTAAGATGGCAATGTCTTTTTAAAAAATATATTTTTATTGCCGAACTGGTTTGGCTCAGTGGATAGAGCGTCGGACTGTGGACTGAAGGGTCCCGGGTTCGATTCCGGTCAAGGGCATGTATCTTGGTTGCGGGCACATCCCCACTGGGAGGCATGCAGGAGGCAACTGATCAATCTCTCTCATCGATGTTTCTAATTCTCTATCCCTCTCCCTTCTTCTCTGTAAAAAATCAATAAAATATACATTTAAAAATATATTTTTATTGATTTTTAAAAAATATGGAACGCTTCACGAATTTGCATATCCTTGTGCAGGGGCCATGTATCTCCGTATTGTTCCAATTTTGGTATAAGTGCTACTGAAGCGAGCACTTGATTTTTTAGAGAGGGAGGTAGAGGGCGAGGGGGAGAGAGAGAGAGAGAGAGAGAGAGAGAGAGAAACATTGATTAGTTGCCTCCCATATGCACCCTGACCATAAAGGCCAAAAATATGGAGACAGTAAAAAGCAGTGATTGCCAGGGGTGGTGGTGGAGGGAGGGATAAATAGAGCACAAAAGATGTTTAGGGTAGTGAAGGATTCTGCATGATACAATAATGATGGATATATGTCAATATACATTTGTCTAAACACAGAATGTACAACCTCAAGAATGACCCCTAATGTAAACTATGGACTTTGGATGATTATGATGTGTCAATGCAGGCTCATCAATTGTAACCAATGTACCACTTTGGTGGGGGAAATAGATGATGGGGAAGATTATACATGTGTGGAGACAGGGTGTCTGTGGGGAATTTCTATACAGTACCTTCCTCTCAATGTTGCTAGGAACCTAAAACTGCTCTTAAAGAAAGTAAAGTCCTTTCTAAAAAGTCCATTTCATGTGTGATGGAAATCAGGAAATAAAAATCAGCCGAAACCGGTTTGGCTCAGTGGATACAGTGTCAGCCTGTGGACTGAAAGGTCCCAGGTTCGATTCCGGTCAAGGGCATGTACCTTGGTTGTGGGCACATCCCCAGTT
>NW_006298786.1:429790-433806 GCF_000327345.1 Myotis davidii | reverse complement strand
AAAAATAGTCCTTGTTATAGCTCAAATAAATCTTCACATAGATGACTTTTTCCCTCTGAAGTGCATCTACTAAGGAGAGCCTCTTGAAAACAGCCTCTCTTCCCCTACTATTTTGTGTGTGTGTGTGTGTGTGTTAATCTTCACCTGAGATGCTTTTTCCATTGCTTTTCAGAGAGAGAGGAAGGGAGGGGAGCAGGGGGGGATAAAGAGAGGGAGAAACATCCATTGATTTCCTCCCCGACGCCACAACCCAGGTACGTGCCCTTGACTGGGAATGGAATTGAGACCCTTTGGTCCACAGGCTGATGCTCTAATCACTGAGAAAAACCGGCTAGGGCCCTACTTTTTAAAAAATAGGCCGAAACCGGTTTGGCTCAGTGGATAGAGCGTTGGCCTGCGGACTGAAAGGTCCCAGGTTCGATTCCGGTCAAGGGCATGTACCTGGGTTGCGGGCACATCCCCAGTGGGAGATGTGCAGGAGGCAGCTGATCGATGTTTCTCTCTCATCGATGTTTCTAATTCTCTATCTCTCTCCCTTCCTCTCTGTAAAAAATCAATAAAATATATTAAAAAAAATAGATGTGTCAGATTTAGCCTTTCTGCTCTGTGGTATTACACATGGAAATACTTACAAATTACACTCCAATAAATTTTTGCAGATTTTTTTTTAACTTAGGAAAAATACCTAGTCCTTTAAAACTAGATATTTTATTTGTAATCAAAATATTTCTCTGGCCGAAACCGGTTTGACTCAGTGGATAGAGCGTCAGCCTGCGGACTGAAAGGTCCCAGGTTCGATTCCGGTCGAGGGCATGTACCTGGGTTGCGGGCACATCGCCAGTAGGAGATGTGCAGGAGGCGGCTGATCGATGTCTCTCTCTCATCGATGTTTCTAACTCTCTATCTCTCTCCCTTCTTCTCTGTAAAATATCAATAAAATATATTTAAAAAAAATATTTCTCTGGAAGCATTTTCTGTAGCTTTACTTACTCAAACATGTTACTATGGAACTTTTATGGAACTTTTACCACTGCATGATAAACCTGCACATGGCAAAGGTTTAATATGAAATTAAACTATTCCATTAATTTTTTTCCATCCTCTTCATTTTTAAAAAATCTTTACTGTTGAGAATATTATAGATGTCCCTCCCCCATTATATTAATTATATTCAGAAGTTAAAACAAATAGAAATGAGTGACCTCTAAAAATTTTTTCATACTTCTAATAGGCAAAATGGCAGCTGCTTGTCTACACACCTGGGAGATATAAATTAAGCTAGAATAAGATTAAGAAAAAAGTGTTTCTACTTTGCTGCTTGTTGATATGAAATAAAATACTGGTCTTTTTTTAAAAAATGCTAAAAAAATAAATGTGGCTACTAGCTTCCACTCCCACATAATGAAAGCCACTGGCTTCCAGAAGACAAACTTCTTCTCTCAGAGTTCTAATTGTTGTACGTCAAATAAAGCCTCTTAATCTTCTCTCCTGCTCTTAATATATTTTTTTAAAAATATTTTTTATTGATTTCAGAGAAGAAAGGAGAGGGAGAGTTAGAAACATCAATGATAGTATCACTGATCGCCTACCTTGATCAAGCCCACAACCTAGGCGGGGAATTGAACTGTGACCACCTGGTTCATAGGTTGATGCTCAACCACTGAGCCAACCCTGGCCGGGCTCTCTTGCTGTTAATATTTAATCTCTCCTTCATTATGGAAGAATTCCCTGAATAAAGAATAAAAACTGTCCACGGTTATTGCAAAAAACTGGGCTGTTATATTTAGACTGTTGGTGACTGTCTGGTGTTCAGGTTTCGGTCTCTTATTTTCTAGGTTTTGTTGGTTTATCATATAGCCTGATGCCTTCCATTACAGAGTTGACTAATTCCTGTGCTTGGGGTTAAGGCTGGGGGCCAATGCCACACCAATGAAAGCTCAGATGTGTTAATGTGTTTGCAGAATTTCCTTCCTTCTCCTTTTACATTGCTGCCTTGACAACTTCTCCTCCTGTACCTTTGTGGTTCTTACCTGCTTATAGCTTATTTCCACTCTGAAAGCAGTCAGGAACCCTGGAATTACTTTCACTTTTGTGACAACAAAATAGTGGGGCAGGAACTAGAGCAGATGTGGTCACTTTCAGTGATTGATGGCCACATATCTAGAGAGGTTGGAGTGTGTGGGGACCCAGGGAAGATACTGAAATGTTGGGTAGGGAAAAAGCTAGAAACTGGAACTGTGGCAGAAGAGCTTTGATTATATTTCTTTTCTTTTCTTTTTTTTTGGATTATATTTCTGTTACTCCTTCCAGGGTCACTCAAGATGCAATAACCACCACGATCCCAGTTAAAAGCAAAAATTACCCTCCTCCCTGGCGGATAAATTGTGCATAAGTTTTAAAAAATAAAGTGATTTGGAATAATTTTAATCTACGGAAAAGTTGCAAAAATACAGGGAGCTCCTGTATACCCTTCACCATTTCTTCTATACTTAATGTCTATATAACCACGGCATGTCTGTTAAACTATGAAATTCACATTGGCACAATACTGTTAAACTATAGACTTTAATCTGATTTTACCATTAATGTCCTACTGTTGAAAATCCAACACACTCAACATTGTGTTTACCATACAATATTTAAAATATTTAAAAATATTATGTTACTGGTTTTTAGAGGGAGAGGGAGAGAGAAAAAAACAATACAAACCATTGATGTTTGAGAGTAACGTTGATTGGTTGCCTCCCATAGGAACCCACAGCCTGGGTGTGTGCCCTGATCTGCAACCTTTTGGTGCAGGGGATGATGCTCACAGAGACACACCGGCCAGGGCAGCAAACAAGCTTTTTCTACACCGAGGTGTTGCTCTAGCTTACTATTCACATTGCTTGCTTTGATCTATTAGGTGATGGGCGCTAAGATTTTATTTTGTGTATGGTTAGGTATAATTCAAATCTATAAATCCATCCACACTGGTGATGCCCACCAGACTACCCCGGACATAGCTATGGTCAAATAATGGTTACCGGTGGCTATCGTTGTCCAGGGGAGAGGGTGTTAAAGAGAGATGGCAGCACCTGCGCTTGTGTTGGGTGATTTGGGGAGGATCCGAGGAAAGGCATCTGTCCCGGTGCTGTGAGGAGGCGGGGCGGTTCCGTCAGTAACTAGTCAGTTGTATTTGGAAAGCAGGCCGAGAGAGGTCTTTGGAGCAGTCAGGTTGGCTGGGGAAGGGGTATTGGGTATCTTTTCTGATTGCGCAGTGTTTTGGGCTGTTCCGGCATGATTATTTCCTTCTCCCTCCACCCGTCAGAGAGAGACCTCGTGTCAGTGTTTCATGACATTGCTTATGCTCCTGGGGCCTGGAGACGGCATCGGCCGTGCCTCTCAGGGCTGTTTTTCTTCCTAGAGTTGCACCTGATCGTAATCCGGCTGGGAAGCAAAAGGAGGCGCCTACCGGTTTTGCTACTGAAATATGACAACTGCTGGTCCCTGATGCTGCTAACGCCTCCCCAAGGACGGGCTGGCAAGTTGTCTGTCTTTAGAGCAAAAACACTGGTGGCCTGCCCGGACGTGGCAGGAACTCAGGACCCCGAACTGGTGCGTTTCCGCAGCGGTGACCCCCGCTGCCCCAGCACCTCGTCCCTCAGAACCACATGAGCCGAAGCCCAGACTCCCGGAGGGTCCGCGGGAGATGGGGACGACTTCACGGTGCGGAGTGGCGACCCGAGGGCCGGAACACACCTCTGTCCGCTGCTCAAGCCACTGACGCCGTTTTCTGTCCCCCGTTCCCTCTCCTCCTCGGCAGGAAACGGCTCTCTCCTCTCGCGCGGGTCTTCAGCCCAGCGTCCTTGGGGCTCGCTGCGGGGCTCTCCCGTCAGTATTTCAGGGACTCAGCGCTCGGGCTCGCCCCCCCGCCCTGCCCCCAACTCCCGCTGTCCCTCAGCCTGCGGCCCTCCTCACTCCGCTCCCTCCGCAGGGCCCGCCCCGCCCCCCCGCTGACCACTCCCCAGCTCCAC
>NW_006298786.1:408225-429713 GCF_000327345.1 Myotis davidii | reverse complement strand
CCGCCTAGAGCAGCGGCTCATGACGCGCCACGTGGGCAGATGGGCCGGACTCCGGGAAGCCCCGCCCGGGCGCACAGCGGGCGTTTCCAGACGCGAACAGTTTCTCTGCCTCGCGAACGGGTTCCGAGTCCTCACCGGCCACTGGGGGCCCAGAGGCTGGTGCTGGACGCGCGAGGCCTGCGTGGGGACTCGAACCCCGAGCCTGGAGGGCTCTTGGCTTCCCTGGGGGAAGAATTCAAGCCCTGAGCCGCACACAGTGACAGTAGAAAAGCCGGTGGACTGAGCAGAGGATAAGCCAGAAACGCGCCCCTAGCGAAGCAGACACCCTCTCGAGAGACCCGGGCCCCCTTGAGGCTGAGCTATTCCTGTTGGTAGTGTCTACGGGAGACCGCCGGGGAGGGGCCGTGGAGGGTGGGAGCCAGCGCTGGGGGTTGGTTCTAAGCTTCCAGAGGCGGCCATTTCGGCCGAAGGCTGAGTGGGGGCCCGCAACCCGGTCAGCCGAGTGTCGTCAGAAGGCATGTAATGGGCGCCGGATTCGAGTGTAGTTAATTTATAGGGTCCCATCTCCCTCTGTGATCGCCCCTCGGAGGCTCAGCCCCATCATCGCTGTTGAGCGAAGGCTCGTTTTCTGTAACTGCTTTGAAGCGGAGGAAGGGTTGCAGTCGCTGCCTGTTTGGAAGAAACTCTCTGGGGTGTTACCGGGTTGGGGTGTTTCCGGGTTGGGTGTTATGGGGTTGGGGTACCTGTGGCTGTGTCCAATAAGGAAGGCAGGGCTGGGCCAGCCAATCCAGAAGGCAGGGTGCTTACAAGCATCAAACCATGCCTCCCAGCATGATTCAGGGGGCAGGATTCTAAAGGGGAGGGGGCTGGGGTGAGGAATGCAGCCAAGTGCAGGCCTGGGGTCCCTAGATGTCAGCTATTGTCCTTATTCACCAGGCCATGAGATGATGGTGATGGGATGATGTGTTGACTCCTGGTGGGTCGGCCTGACCATGCTCTTCGGTTCTGCTTGCTGGAATCGCAGCTGAGTCACCTCCTCCATCTCTTCCCACAAGCCTTGAAAAGGACACTTTAAGAAAAACAACCTTCTATTCGCATCTGAGAAACTTAACCCCCTATTCACATGAGGATATGTGTTCTAAGGTTTAAAATAATGTGATTACTTTTCAGCTTAAGTCAGGTGTGCTACCTATCAGATTATAGGTCCCCCCTATCAGAAGCCTGTTCTAGGGGCAGAGGAGGCTGGGGTGATTGGGTGGTTGGAAGTGGTTGGAAGCCTTCATGACCGTCATCTTACATGGAACCTCTTCAGCTGTAGTCTCTGAGCCTTAGAGGGAGCCTCTAAGAGAAAGTTCACACCCAAAAAAGGAAAGGCATGGGAATAGTCCTGAGAGGGCCTGTTGTGTATGTTTTCCCTCCACGTTCTGCGTGGTTCAGGGTTCGGATCTGGAAGAGGAGCTGCACACAAATGAGAGAGAAAAGAGACGAGACAATTTGGAAATGTTGGGGAGCCAGGTGGGCAAGTCCAGAAGGACTTCCTCCATGCTCAGGCCGCTCCAACCTTTTATTTGATCCGGGGTAGTCCTAGGGTAAGGATGTTTGTCCGGGGTAGCCCTAGGGTAAGGAGGTTTCAGTGACACACAGACTAGGTCCTAGTATGACCCTTAGGCAATTTACATGATTAAAGGTAGGGAGGTTGCTTCAGCTACTATTATCTAGATTAACTGGGTGGTACACAGCCCTGACCTTTGCTAGGGCTTCAAGGTTACTAACTTTTGGGGGTCTCTGTCTATACTCAGCTAGTGAAGACAATAAATAGAGTCCGGCAAGGGCCCACAGCTGGCATCCTTTGTCTTGAGGGCTTTTATTTTTCTTTTGTAGGTGGGAACCCTAGGAGAGGTCTCTGGGAGGGTTGCCAGTTGTGTTTTTTAAATATGTTGACGCACTAAAATGAGTGCATAGAGGGACCAGGATCATTTTCTGGTCAGCTTTGCATCTATCTTGGGTTTGTGTGGTTCTAATTGGATTTTTTGTTATTTAGTTCCATGACTTTATCTGTTTTTGTAATTGGCTGGCACTAATGGCACTAGTTGGGTCTCTGTTACTTATCTCTCAGACCAGGGTGATTTAAGCTCTTTACTCTCTGGTTAGGGAGGAATTGTGTAAACCATTTACTCTCAAGTATCCTTGGTTGGGAAAGACAAGATCTTGTGGTTAACTAGTTGGCTGTAAATTGCTTGACTTGGTTGACCCTGTTTGTCTAACCAGTTTCAGTTTTCCTTTTCCTACTTGTCCAAAATTCTTCTAACAGCTGATTATACTACCTCAGCAGGCCTGAGATTTGGGATGGGGCAGGAGGAGTCGTAGCAGAGGGAGCCACGTCCACAGGGGGCACGGAGACAAGGGGAGCCAGAAGCAGCTGAATTTGAGGAATCCCTAAGGGCAGGGTTCCTGGATGGGTAGGTACTGGGGGGGGGGGGGGGGGGGGGGGGGGGGGGGGGGGGGGCTGGAGGTGTGAGGTGTCTGCACCAGCCTGCAGGGACACCTTCAGGGGTTTTGAGACTTGGTGGGAAAGAGGCTCTTTTTATTTTTAATTTGTCCTTCTATTTTAGTTTGTTTTATCTTTTAGGGCAGTACATTCACATATTTAGAGTCATAAACTTGCACAAATCTTTATTACTCCAAAATGCTTTATTTCCTGCTCCCTGAGGAAATATTTTCAAACCTTTGTACTTTTCTCTGGAAGTTTTATTTTTTCCTTTTGTATCTGCATTTCCCCTCTGTGTGCTTCCTTCATCAGCTTCGCTGTATTTGAATACGTTGGTTTGAAATATTTCCTCATTGATTTTCTTTGCCTCCTGGTCACACTTGGCTGCTGCATGTGTGCAGTCAGCCATTTGTTTTCCTTTCCCTTGGCTACAATTTGCCCTGGCTGCTTTTTGACAACTCATCTCAGAATGAGTAGGTCGAGGGCTTTGTCTCAGGCTCTAATATATATTATATTTATGACCAATATTTTTATGTGTAGTTATTCCCCCCCAATTTTAAAAATAAGGAATATGACATATAAGAGGTATATTGTAAAACATATCTCAAAGGTTTAAAGAATAATGCTCAACCCAAGACCTGTGTGTTCACCACTAATCTTTTTTTTTTTAAATTGACTGTATGGTTTTTATATCGCTCTATCCACTGAGCCAAACCGGTACTGGCTATTTATTTGTTTTTAAATATGTCTTTATTGATTTTACTGGAGAGAGAAGAAGGGAGAGGGAGAGAGAGACAGAAACATCGATAAGAGAAACATCTTACTTTGGCTGCCTTCTGCATGCCCCTTACTGGGGATTGAGCCCGGAAATCTGGGCATGTGACCTGACAAGGAATCGAATCAGCAACCTTTGGTGCATACCTTTAATGCAGGGATGATATGAAACCAACGGAGCCATACCAGTCAGGGTGTATTCACCACTAATTTTCAATAAACTATATATACCCTTAGCCTATAACTTTCTTTCCAAATCATCATAGCACCTTCCCCCAATCACTGTCTTGAATTTTATGCTTGTTAATTACTTTCTTTTCTTTATAATTTGATTAAAATTGTATCCCAGAAAAAATGTATTGAATAGTTTTGCATGTCCTTGGATTCTATATAAATTGTATACATACTATGTTTTCTTCAGTGCCTTTTTTTTCAAATATATGTCACCAGTGATGAGTTTTTTTTAGTGCCTTTCTTTTTTAAAAAAATATTTTTATTGATGTCAGAGAGGAAGGAAGAGGGATAGATAGATAGAAACATCAATGATAAGAGAGAATCATTGATCGGTTGCTTCCTGCACATCCCTCACTGGGGATCGAGCCAGCAACCCGGGCATATGCACTGGGCCGGAATCGAACCTGAGACCCTTCAGTCTGCAGGCCGATGCTCTATCCACTGAGCCAAACCAGCTAGGGCTGTTAAACGATGTTTAGATTGTTTTCAGTTTTGGATATTATAGACAGTGGTGCTTTGAACCAGCACTTGTATTCTGGGGCACATGTGTCAGACTATCTTTGGGGTCTGTGATGGAATCACTTGGTCATAAGATTTGTCCACATTCAACTTCATGACATAAGGACACTTTCCCAACAGTTGAACCCATTTAACTCCATAACCCCAGGGGGATTGGTAGATTACATAGTGTGTAAATATTTAACTTTATATAACTCCAAACTTTTCCAGAGTGTCTGTACATTTAGCATTTTATTAGCAAGGTATGAGGGTTCCCATTGCTTTACATCTTCCCTAGCACTTGATATGGTCAATTTAAAATATGTATTTTAGCCATTCAATAGAGGTATATGGCCACATCTACGCTAATAAAAGACAAATATGCAAATTGACCATACCTTTGCTACACCTTAAGCCAGGCCCACCAGCCAATCAGAGCAACTATATGCAAATTAACCCAACCAAGATGGCGGCTGGCAGCCACGGAGCTGGAGCAAGCAGGAGGCTTGGTTGCCCCAATGATGGAGGAAGCCAAGCTTCCTGCTTGCCGCGGTGGCTCTGAACTCCACTCAAAGCAACAAAGTTTCAATTATAGAAGGTAAGTAAACCCCAGATATCTTCCTTCAGCCGGCTGTGGCCATGGAGCTGGAGCGAGCAGGAGGTTTCCCTCCCGCCTGCCCTGGCTGGCTCTCAGCCCCTCTCAAGGCTACAAAGTTTCAATTATAGAAAGTAAATAAATCCAGAATAATAGGGGAAAAAAAGGAGAGGCTGGGAGCTTCCATTGCTGGGGGGCTTGGCCAGCCTGAAAACGGCCCTTAGCCCCTCACCCGGACTGGCCAGGCACCCCAGTGGGGACCCCCCACATAGTAAAAGGGTAATATGCAAACTGACCCTAACAGCAGAAGGACTGGGAATGACTGGTCACTATGACACACACTGACCACCAGGGGGCAGATGCTCAATGCAGGAGCTGACCCCTGGTGGTCATTGTGCTCCCACAGGGGGAGTTCTGCTCAGCCAAAAGCCAGGCTGATGGCTGCCAGTACAGCGGTGGTGGTGGGAGCTTCTTCCGCCTCCTCAACAGTGCTAAGGATGTACGATTGCAGCTAGGCCTGCGTCCCGCTGGCAAGTGGACATCCCCCGAGGGCTCCCTGGCTGCCAGAGGGATGTCTGCCAGCTTAGACCCGATCCCCCAGAGAGCGGGCCTAAGCCAGCAGGTAGACATACTCTGAGGGGGTCCCAGACTGCAAGAGGGCATAGGCCGGGCTGAGGGACCCCCCTGAGTGCACAAATTTTTGTGCACCAGGCCTCTAGTCCTAAATAATAAAAGCCCAGCAACCTAATGGCAGAATGACCAGAATGACTGGTTAACCAGTTACTATGATGCACACTTACCACCAGGGGGCAGACGCTTAATGCAGGAGCTACCCCCTGGTGGTCAGTTCGCTCCCACAGCAGGAGCAGCACTCAGAGAGTGGGTCCACAGCTTTGGCCCTAACCGGTCTGGCTCAGTGGATAGAGCATCAGCCTGCGGACTGAAAGGTCCCAGGTTCGATTCCAGTCAGGGGCATGTACCTTGGTTGCGGGCATATCCCCAGTGGGAGGTGTGCAGGAGGCGGCTGGTCGATGTTTCTCTCTCATTGATGTTTCTAACTCTCTATCCCTCTCCCTTCCTCTCTCTCAAAAATCAATAAAATATATTAAAAAAAAAATTAGCTTTTTCCAGTGTTAAAAATTAGATGGCCATTTTTGTGTGTGTCTAGATCTGGATTCTGTTCCATTGATTTATATGTGTATCCTTTCATCAATACTGCACTGTATTCATTGTAACTCTTTTTAAAAAATATATATTTTATTGATTTTTTACAGAGAGGAAGGGAGAGGGATAGAGAGTTAGAAACATAGATCAGCTGCCTCCTGCACACCCCCCACTGGGGATGTGCCCGCAACCAAGGTACATGCCCCTGACTGGAATCGAACCTGGGAACTTTCAGTCCGCAGGCCGATGCTCTATCCATTGAGCCAAACCAGTCAGGGCTTCATTGTAACTCTTATGCTGATTCCTAAAATTGGGTAGTATGAGTTCAACTTTATTCACCTTTTTCAAATTTTTTTTGGCTATTCTAACCCCTTTACCTTTCCATAGAAATTTTAGAATACATTTGTCTATAGTATAGACTCTATACATATAAAAAATATTGGTGAGATTTTTGTATATTGATCTTATAGTCTATCACTGTGCTTAAGTTATTAGTTCTAGGAACTTTGGGGGTATGTTTCTTAGGATTTTCTATATAGCATATCATACCATCAGCAAAAGGAATAGTTTTAATTGTTCTGTTTTAATTTGTATGCTTTAAATTTTTTTCTTGCCTTATTTCACTGAATTGGACCTAAAATAAGATGTTGAATTAGAGTGGTGTAGTGGACATCCTTGCCTTGTTCCTGATCTTGGGGAGAAGCATGCACTGTTTCACTAAGTATGGATTGTAGATGCTCTTTATCAAGTTGAGATGGTTCCCCTCTATTTCTAACTTATTGAGAGTTTCTATCATGAATGTGTGGTGTTGTATTTCGTTGAATGTTTTTTCTGTGTCAGTTCATATAAATATTATATAAAGTATTTCCTCGTTAGCCTGTTGATATGCTACATTACATTGATTGATTTGCAAATGTTGAACTAGCCTTGCATATTCCAATCTCTACTTGGTCATGATGTATAATTATTTTTCAATATTATTGGTTCTATTTGCTAACATTTTGAGAAGGATTTACATCTATATTTATGAGGGATACTGACCTCATTAAATGAATTGGGGGAAATGTTCCCTCTTCCATTTTTTGGACGAGATTGTATAAAATTGGTTTTAACTCTTCTGTAAATATTTGCTATAATTTTTTAGGGAACCATCTGTGTCTGGAGATTTTGGGGGGAGTCTTAATTACAAATCAATTCCTAAGTAAGTATAGGGCTGTTCAAATAATCTGTTTCATGTTGGGTGAGCTGTGGTAGTAGGCTTTTGAGGGATTGGTACATTTTATCTCCGTTCTCAAGCTTATGTGAGTAGAGTCTGTATAGTTTTCCCATATTGCCCTTTGTAATTGTTTTGCCCAAACTGGAATCTTTTCAGTCAGTATTTCTTCAGATACTTTCTAGCTCCACATTCTTTCTTCTTCCCTTCTGGGACCCTCATGACATGAAAGGTCGGTTGTTTGTTGCAGTCCCACAGACCCTGAGGCTCTGTTCATTTTCTTGCTGCTATGTTTTCTCTGTCTTTCACATTGGGTAATTTCTATTATTTAACATTTAAGTTTACTGATACATCCACTCCACCCCCATTCTGATTTTGAGCCCATCTAGTGAGCTTTTTATTTTGGTAATTATATTTTCCAGTTCTAGAATTTCTTTTTTTAATTTTAAAGAGCAAAGTTTAATAATACTTAATAAGCAAGATCTTTCACAAGAATTTTAGATATGAATCCTACTTCTAATGTTTCAGTTAACGTCAAAAGTTGTTTCAGATTATGTTTTCCAAGTTAAGAATAATATACCAAATAGGACAATCAGTAAATTTTTACTGGCTAAGAACAATTTCTGTCCAAGGTTTTTATTAAGTTGTAAATAAGGAAACTAAAAATAATAGGGAAATGTAAAATGTGGCAATACTTTAAGCCTCTACTTATTAAAAGGGGTGTAAAAAAAAGGAATGTAATCACTTTGAATTCCAATTACAGTAGAACCCTTTATTTTACTGGTTTTGGATATGGGGTCTTTTGAGAAAAAATATTCTACAGCAAAATTTTATTCACTAAACCATATTCCACACATCATGATACTATGTGCCACATAGCCATTTTAGATGATAGGGAGAAAACTGGGGAAAAAGTGTGCAATTCCCAAGAGTAGAGTTACCCGTATCCTGAATGAAAACTGGAAATGTGAGTATATGCCTTATAAATGTAGGCACAGACATTTCTGTAACAGTATAGGAAATTTGAAATCATTATCAGGATTAAAAAGTGTTGCAAAAATATTTCAAAACCAAAATCAAGTTTTGCTTACTCGCTTTTTAAATTAATTATTGTTTATTAACTTAAGAGAAATTCTTTGAAGAATATGAAATTGGTGCCCCTATTTTACCACCTCATTTCGGCTATGCTGTATTATACTGACAATGGTGGCAATCCTTCCCCCATCTCTACAGCTCTGCCATCTAGTGGCAGTTTTTTAACCTGCAAAAGATACACTTGACTCGGCTCTGGTAACAATAACAGATTTTGATTGTCATATAGTCATTTTGTCAAGTCATTTGCAAATGCATTTGGTACACTCCATACCACTAGTCAAATATTGACTGCTTACTTATCAACAACAAAAAGTCAAAACATGCCCTAACCGGTTTGGCTCAGTGGATAGAGCGTCAGCCTGCGGACTGAAAGGTCCCAGGTTTGATTCCGGTCAAAGGCATGTACCTTGGTTGTGGGCACATCCCCAGTAAGAGGTGTGCAGGAGGCAGCTGATCGATGTTTCTCTCTCATCGATGTTTCTAACTCTCTATCCTTCTCCCTTCCTCTCTGTAGAAAATCAATAAAATATATTTTAAAAAAGTCAAAACATAAAAATAAACCTTTTATGTGTTCCACTAACTACTTTGCAGTGAATTTCTGAATTCCCCATTTACTCCATCTTATCCACTAATGTTATATGGATAGTGATGTACCAAGGAAAAGTAAGAATTGCAAACTTCTATAAGCAGTGGTGAAATATCATCCTCAATTGAAGACGATGATCTGGATCACTATGTGAGGTCTCCACTCCTGAGTCCTTACAAGTTCTTGGATGTGCCTACCAAAACATCTAGCAGCATGGAAACAAAAAAATGAACTCCTGTGCTCGCTTCGGCAGCACATATACTAAAATTGGAATGCCACAGAGAAGGTTAGCATGGCCCCTGCACAAGGATGACATGCAAATCTGTGAAGCATTCCATATTAAACAAAAAACAAAAAACTGATGAATACCTTTCTATCAAGTTGTAAATGGAACAGCAAGTATTATTTTCAATATGCATCTTAATTTTATTTTTTAAATATATTTTTATTGATTTCAGAGAGGAAGGGAGAGGGAGAGATAGAAACATCAATAATGAGAGAGAATCATTGATTGGCTGCCTCCTGCACACCCCCCACTGGAATAGAGCTGGCAACCTGGGCCTGTGCCCTGACTAGGAATCAAATGCTGACCTCCTGGTTCCTAGGTTGATGCTCAACCACCAAGCCACACCGGCTAGGCATGTCTTTTAAATCTTTTGGAACTTGCTTTCTAGCCCAAAACTGTCAACTTGAAAAGAATTTGTATCATCCTGTTGTTGGGTGAAGTGTTCTAGAAACATCAGTTAGTTAATTGAAAAATCTATATCTTTACTGATTTTCTATCCATTTGTACTATGGATTACTTAGGTATTGAAATACATAATTGGAAATTTGCCTATGTTAATTATAATTTTACTCATTTTTATTTTATGAATGTTGAACCTGTTATATTTGCTTTGCTGTTGGATTATAAATGCCAAGATACAGAAGTCTCTCCCTCGGGACCAATTTCCCCATCTCTTGCTGGAGGGTAAGTCCCTGGTTGACAGTGCACAGGGATTGGGGAAGAGGGAATGTGTGTATGGGATGAGAGAAATGTTCCAATTGTCATTAATTTTACTGCTTTCCCTCCCTATCTCCCATTCTATTAGGCATTGCTGAGCCTGCAGCCAAACTGGTTCCTTCTACTCCTATTCTTCATAGGCAAGCAGTATCAATGGTGTCTGCTTCTGATACAATAGCTATCCTCCTCCCATCTTCAAGTTTTTGTTGAGATCTTGTTTGCTTATGGTCTTTTCCCTCTTTATTGCTGTGGTTTTATAAATCAAAATATTATTCCCTAGTATTTTAATTGTGGTCCAGGGGCCAGACATGTTTAACAACAGCACATTTCCTAGTCTTTTCTCTGCTAGCCATTTTGTTTACCTGACCAAACCATGACATTTCTGTAGCCCTTGCTAATCAGTTCCCACACGCTTCCTATGTGTTAGCTTTTCCCAGTTCGTTCTCTCTCTCTCTCTCTCTCTCTCTCTCTCTCTCTCTCAAGTTCTATCTCTTATACCTACTTGGTATCACCTGCTCTCAGGTACCAACCCAATGCCAGTTTTACTCTGGCGACCACGTTTCTTTGGACTTTCCCTTGCTCTCATTACCTGGGGTTCAGCCTTGCACTCCAGCTGTTATGAACCCTTCTCACCAATAAAAATACGAGGAAGGCTATGGAGCTGCAAAAGTGAACTTCTGTGTTTCTGGCTGTCAGTGTGGGGCACCGGGAAGGAAGAATTAAAAAGAATCTAATTTGGAACTGTCACTACAAGTAGTAATCACATAATCACCAGTATCTTGACCTGAAGACATTATACAATCCATAAAGAAAGCAAAGCCCCAGCTGGTTTGGCTCAGTCGATAGAGCATTGGTCTGTGGACTGAAGAGTCTCAGGTTTGATTCCAGTCAAGGGCATGTACCTGGGTTGCGGGCACATCCTCAGTAGGGGGTGTGCAGGAGGCAGCTGATCGATGTTTCTCTCTCATCGATGTTTCTAGTTCTCTATCCCTCTCCCTTCCTCTCTGTAAAAAATCAATAAAATATATTAAAAAAAAGAATTTTAAGAATTGTAAATACTTGTCTCAAGTACTCAATAAATAATAAATTGTAACCTAGATCCTTTGCTAAAGTAATGAATTACCAATTGAACATAATGATTACTGAGACTGATACAGTTGTAATTAACTAGTTATTAATAACTGGAAAGGAGCAAATGGGAGGCCAAATATTATGGGCATGCCATTTGTGCAACTTTGCCAGGAAACTGCAGTTTAACACTCTCCAGGACTGTTCCCCGCAGATCTTGCGGGAAGGAACTGGACAAAGGAAGAATAGAGGCATGCCTGGTAAAGTCTGGGTGACACAGGGAAAGTACTTGTCTGTGTGGCCACTGCAAGCACGGGAAGGTTTGAGATAATCTCTTAAACAAAGCATTTTGCTCTCTTGCCTTTTGGTTCATGCACCTGTCTCTTGCATTCCTGACTGCAGGACTCTCATGCTCCTGAATTTGCCCACATGGTCCATGGCCAGGCCATGTGATCCCCACACACAATGGACAAATGGACTGCAACTAGCTTAATGCTAAACTGCAATGGAAACTCTGGCTTTGCTTCTAGCTCTGCTGAATCCCCAACTGCACCTCTTCCAGGACTGGATTAAGGGAAATGGGACTTTGAATCCCAGGGATGTAATTCCATGCAAATAAAGCTTTCTACCACATCTCATCTTCCTGTGGGGGCTTCCAAAAATGCTTATTCCAGTGGCACCCCAAGACCCCCATTCCCACTAGCCATGGAGAGAACCCATCCACTCATTTCTCTGATAACAAAACTACCCAAAGGTCCTGTTCAAAATAAACAAGAACTAGGGCAACCCTTGAACTCTGAAAAGGAATGAGTTTTCAGCAATTCTAATAAAAAATCAACCAGAGCCCTGGCCAATTTGGCTCAGTGGATAGAGTGTCGGCCTGTGAACTGAAGGGTCCGGGTTTGATTCCGGTCAAGGGCACATACCTGTGTTGCGGGCTCGATCCCCTGTAGGGGACGTGCAGGATGCAGACAATCAATGATTCTCTCTCATCATTGATGTTTCTATCTCTCTCTCCCTCTTCCTTCCTCTCTGAAATCAATAAAAATATATTAAAAAAAAATCAACCAGAAGTTTTCCCCCTCACAATCCATGGCGTCTTAAGATCTAATGAAATGTGACATATCCCATTGTTGCTGTTTTTTTATGCATGTGTTTCTTTTTCTAACATTTTGGTTTCTCTAAACTTCCTTCCCATAATTAGTGACATGCTCTCCAAGGACTAATCACATTTCAATTGTATTAAGAAAGGTAATGCTTAAAAGAGACAGTAAAAACATAGTTAAAAACATTGGTAATTTATGTGTAAGAGGCTATTTTATACCCATATAAGACTTTGGGTATAAAAGCTTAGTCATTACCCTAATCATTCCACATGGACTGCTATGGGTTGGAGTCAAATATTCTGGGCTGTCTCTTTAAGTAGGGTAAATATCTTAATCTGTCAACCTCCTTTATCCTTAATAGAGATTAGCTGTGTTTCTCCTAAATTAATGTATACCTCCCCTGCTATCTATATCCAATTAACTGTTAGGTTGCCTTTGGCTGGATATATCAGTAATAAGCTCACCTCTCAGGCTAGTAAACAAAGCATGCATATTTTCCCTGATATTTTTCACATATGAATACTAATCACTGGAGAAAAACAGATCTGGATCATTGGGCAGCCTCCAGAACACTGCTAGAGGACTCATTAACCACCATTTAGAAATTCAGGGCTGCAACAAAGAGCTCATTCTATAGTAAATTCCAATTTAGTTTTGTATATACAATCATTGACTGCCTCCTACACACCCCACACTGGGAAGCAAGCCCGCAACCAGGGCATGTGCCCTGACCAGGAATGAAACTGTGACCACCTGGTTCATAGGTTGACACTCAACCACTGAGCCACACCGGCTAGACCTGAATATGGTTTAAAAAATTTTATATAGCTACTTTCATATGGAATACTTTTAGCCAAATATAAAAATAATTTATAAATATGAGATGTCTATAGTGAGGTCTAAAGAGGCCAGAGATGCTGCAAAAACAAATGACTTTTTTTACGTAAATCAAATATTAAAAGAAGAGATAAGCCCAGAGATAAATATCAGAAACTCTCTCCTGATTCTTTTGTCTTGCTTGGTATACAGTGGTTCTCAGGCCCTTTAAATACAGTTCCTCATGTTGTGACCCAACCATAAAATTATTTTCATTGCTACTTCATAACTGTAATGTTGCTGCTGTTATGAATCATAATGTAAATATCTGATATGCAGGATGGACTTAGGCGACCCCTGTGAAAGGGTCGTTCAACTGCCAAAGGGGTTGCGACCCACAGGTTGAGAACCGCTGGTATAGAACATGGGTGGTCAAGAAAATTAAGAAAATAGAGAGGGAATTGTTGAGAGAGGAACTGAAATCATTTAAGTAGGTTTCAACTTCATTTGAAATGTTTCAACATAGTGTATGTAACCTATCTGGCTCTAGTTTGGGGAGTCATATGAGGTGGTGAGATCTGGAAGAACCCAATAGACTAGCTACATCCATAAAAAACAACTACGGTAGTTACCGAGCTGTTGCTTTGTGGGGAGGGGGACTCAACATCCCCTAAAATGGTGTATGGGTTGTACTACACAAGGAGCTCTTCTCCATCTTGTGTGGCTACAGACTGTTGTATGTTTTTGCAATAAACAAAACAAATTTCTATGTTGATTTTATCTCCAACTACCCCATGGCTTAAAACCAATATGTTATACAATTATAGTTTATTCAGGGCTACTCAGCCTGGAAAGAAATATGAAAAACACAAGACACATGATTTGAAGAGAAATCAGTGTTATGTTTTCTCAGAGATTGTGAACAAAGGGAAACATGTTGACCTTGGATAAATGTAATGTCCTTGCAGTTATAAATGCGGGCATCTCTCTATATATAAAAGGCTAATATGCAAAGTGTCCCCCCAGGAGTTCAATAGTTCGCTATGATGTGTGCTGACCACCAGGGGGGCAGCGCAGAACGAAGGAAGGCCCTGGCTAGCAGCCGTCAGCCAGGGAATGAAGGTCCTGATCGGCCCTGATTGCTGGCCAGGTCTAGGGACCCTAAACGTGCACAAATTTCATGCACTGGGCCTCTAATATAGTTCTAACAATACTGGCTGAGCTAGTGTACAGCTGTTTTCACTCCACCTAAGGAACTAAAACAAGGAATTCATTGTATAATATAACAAAGTTCTTGGCACTTAAATACTTCAAATGAATGAATTATTTTCAGTGAGGGAAATCTTAATAACTCATCTTTCTTCATAGAATATAGAGGTCAGAGTGATGTTAAAAATATTTAAGTCTTTAGAGTACAAGCATGTAATTGAAGAGCTTGTTAACAGGGATCTTTCCTGTGAACTCGCTGGTGGATGTGGAGGTTGGAGCTCTGGCTGAAGCCCTTCCCACACTTGCTGCACTCATAGGGCTTTTCTCCAGTATGTACTCTCTGGTGGATGAGGAGTTTGGAACTCTGGCTAAACCCCTTCCCACACTTGCCGCAGTGATAAGGCTTTTCCCCAGTGTGAACTCTGAGATGGATGCGGAGATCTGAGCTCTGGCTGAAGCCCTTCCCACACTCATAGCACTGGTAAGGCTTCTCCCCTGTGTGTATGCACCGGTGAATGTGAAGGTTCGAACTTTGACTGAAGCCCTTGCCACACTCTCCACATTTGTAGGGCCTCTCTCCTGTGTGGACTCGCTGGTGGATGTGCAGGTTAGAGCGCTGACTGAAGCTCATTCCACACTCCCCACACTCATAGGGCTTCTCACCAGTGTGCACTCGCTGATGGATATGCAATTTGGAGCTCTGACTAAAGCCCTTCCCACACTTGTCACATTTATAAGGTTTCTCGCCTGTATGAACGGCATGATGAATAAGCAGACTTGAACTCCTTGTGAAGCCCTTCCCACACTTGTCACACTTATAAGGTTTCTCATCAGTGTGGATGGCTCGATGGATGAGGAGACTTGAGCTCCTCACGAAACCCTTCCCACAATGCTCACATTTGTAGGGCTTTTCTTTTGTGTGGTCTCTCTGATGAAGTAGTAGTTCTGAGCTCTCCCTGAAGTCCTTACCACACCAACTGCATTGGTATTGTTTCTCTGCACTGTGCATTTTTTCACATGGATGACTATCTGAGCTGGTATTAGGTATTTTGCCAGAGTCATAATGGTTACAGGGATGCTTCTCTGTAGGAGCTCTCTGATGACTGACCACCCGAGATTTCCCACCATAAATGTTATTACAGTTATAGTCAAAGGGATCCAAGGATTTTTTCAATTGGCTCTTCTGGCAAATAGCTTCACCACTGAACAATGGTGAGACCAGTTCTATTACATCAGACACAAGTTTAATATGAAGGGTCTCTGAACAGTGGTCTATGGGCGGACTTTTCCCTCCTAATACTTTTCTCTCAGTACTTTCTTCTGTTACAAACAGACTTTTTCTCTCCTGAGGATCCTGGGGCTCATTCTTACAAAACGTCACTGAGGAGTCCTGTGTGGCCACTTGGCTCGGAACTTTCAAAGACAAACACTCTTCACTTTCCATGGCACTTAAACACTTGTTGACATCACCACCTTGAAGGGCCACCCACTGCTCTTGTTGCTGGAAATGTGAGACGATGCTTCTCCCCACTTTTGACAAAGGGAAAAATCTAGCTCAGGGCTCCTGTACATTTCTCCTTGAAGATTCACAATGTAATCCTTACTCCCAGTTATGGTACTGGCCATCTCTTCCCAACTTGGCCAGCAGAAAAGCTCTTCATGTAAAAGATCCCCAAGTCCTTTCTCTTGAAGATTCTCCACAGAATTTTCATTCAAGTCTCCTAGGGAACAAAGAAAATTCAGTGATAAAAACAAACAAAGGATAGATTTCAAGATTTCAGAAGTGGAGTGTTTAAGTCTTGAAGCCTAATAACTAGGAAATAGTTCAGTCTTGTCCTTATAGTCATGTACTTTGGATTAATGTCAGAGAAAAGACTTTGTACACAAAATATAAATCTTGTCACTTTTATGCATAGCCAATAAAAGTATTCCTCTCCTGCCCTACCTGGTTTGGCTCAGTGGATAGAGCATTGGCCTGTGGACTGAAGGGTTCCAGGTTCGATTCCGGTCAAGGGCACATGACCAGATTATGGGCTCAATCTTCAGTAGGGGGTGTGCAGGAGGCAGCCAATCAATGTTTCTCTCTCATCATTGATGTTTCTATCTATCTCTCCCTCTCCCTTCTCTGAAATCAATAAAAGAAAACAAAATATATTTAAGAAATAAAAGTATTCCTCCCCTAACTCTGCAGAAGGCTATGAATCCCACATCCTTGCCACAAATTACATTTTGGTTCACTTTACTTCATTTTATTTTAAGTAAATTTGCATTGAATTGGTAATCCACTTTAATAGATGCTGGGGATACAAGAAAGTAAACAAGCTAGAGCCTATTGGGGAGAAAGACAAATATATCAACAATGATAGCACCATATCAATGCTCAAGTGCATCCTGGAGAGGAAAGCAGGAGCCAGAACAAAGGGCTTGGTGTATACTACTAAGAATTTAGGGCTAAAACCTTTAAAGATTTATAGCTATTAAAGGATTTCAATTGGGAATGAAAGATTGACTTGCTCATCAGAAATTAGCAAGGCTTTAGGTAGAGAGAGACAACTGCTGTAGCAAAATTAGAAATGGTAAAGATGACAGTTATGGAGAGAGTGGGAGAGGGACATTTTAAATCATATGATGACTAACTAGAAGGGAAAGGAGGCACCAAGCATGATCCCCAAGTTCCTTGCTAAAGAAAGACTCCTAATAGTATTAGTAGGGCTGAAAAGAGAAGCAGAAGTGGAGGTAATGCTGAACCTGCACAATGGCAGGGCTGGTTAAGGTACAAAAAGAAGCAATTGACTCCAGGACAAAGCCTCAAGGTAACCCCTGCAGTGGGGTTTCTGACAAGGGAGATATCTCAGAGCTGGAGATCAAATGGATGCCTTAGATAACTTACTTGTCTGAAAAGGCACCCTCAAAAAGGAGTCTATACCACTCACAATCTGGATTCCGATATCCATTCCAAGCCCACTTAGAAGAGCTGTTCCTTGCTAGTAGAGCCTGCATGCACCAAAGAGGGCTGGGCATCAGCTGAGGATGTAGATTCCAATATTGTATTGTGCACAAAAAAGACTTTGTGGGGAAATGGGACAATAAAAAAATGTAAGCAGACAAAAAAAAATAGAAACTAATTTTCAGAAAGACTGGCACAGATTCAAGAAATAGTGAACAGAAGATCACACCTGCTAGAATGGCTGCCATCAATAAATCAACAAAAAACAAATGCTGGCACAGATGCGGAGAAAAGGAAACCCTAGTGCACTGCTGGTGGGAATGCAGACTGGTGCAGCCACTGTGAAAAACAGTATGGAGTTTCCTCAAAAAATTAAATATGGAACTGCTTTTGACCCAGAAATACCACTTCTGGGTATATATTCTAAGAATCCAGAAACACCAATCAGAAAGACTATTTGCACCCCTCTCTTCATAGCAGCATTATTTATAATAGCCAAGATCTGGAAACAGCCCAAGTGCCCATCAGCAGATGAGTGGATAAAAAAGCTGTGGTACATTGACACCATGGAATACTATGGGTCTATAAAAAAAGGAAATCTTACCCTTTGTGACAGCATGGGTGGACCTAAAGAACATTATGCTAAGTGAAATAAGCCAGTCAGAGAAAGACAAGTACCATATGATTTCACTTATATGTGGAATCTAATGAACAAAATAAACTAACAAACAGAAACAGACCCATAGATACCGAGAATAGACTGACAGCTGTCAGAAGGGAGGGATTGAGGGGTAGGGTGACAAAGGTGAAGGGGGTGAGCAAACTCCTCCTACCTCAAACCCAGAGACAGAAAACAGTATGGTGATTACCAGAAAGAAAAGGGGATTGGGGAACACTGAGTAGGGTAAAGGGGAAATAAATGGTGATTGAAGGAGACTTGACTGGGAGTAGTGAACACATAATACAATATATGGATCATTTATTATAGAACTGTAAACCTGAAACCTATATAATTTTATTAACCAATGTTGTCCCAATAAATTCAATAAAAATTAAGAAGTCTTGATCAGTATATATTTTAATGGCCACATGTTTTTCTCTTACCAGTATATGAACCTCTATAATTTGTATAAGCAACCCCCTCTGATATATTGGTGAGTAATTATTTCACTGTATTAAATAATTCTATAATGACTGTTCACAATTTTCAGTTGAAGTTATTGTTTAATTCCTTAGGGTAGATACATAAAAATGAATTATTTCATCAGAAATGTTTCAGGCTCTTTGCTTCAAGCAGTCAAAAGCTTTTTGAGAAAACCTGTATCAGCTATACTCCTATCTATCTCTAGATAGAAGTTGTATTATATTCAGAAGGGGAGATGGATGAATCTCTGATGTGTAAGAAAAGAAGCAAAGGGAACTAGATATTGCAGGGCAGTGGGGTTTTTAATGAAAATCAAGTCCAAGCAAAAATGGTGCAAGACCAAGGCGGGGAAAACGTGGGAGAAGACGGAGTACAGATAAGAAGGTCAGCATGAATGAGAAAGACCACAACTTTCTGAAAAGCTAGAAGGGAAAGTAAGTGAATAGATACAGGTAGATCAGTTTGTGGAAAGTATCCTTAAAGCCTCAGCTTTCTCCACAGACCGAAGAACTTCAAAGAGAACTCCTTAAACATTTAAAAAGGGACTCCTCTTAGTTTCCTCAAAAAATTAAAAAATGGAACTGCCATTTAACCCAGTGATCCCACTTCTAGGTATATATATCCTAAAAAACCCAAAACACCAATCAGAAAGAATGTATGCACCCCTAAGTTCATAGCATCATAATTTACAATAGCCAAAATCTGGAAATAGCCCAAGTGCCCATTAGTCGATGAGTGGATAACAAAGCTGTGGTACATTTATACCATGGAATATTATGCAGCTGTAAAAAAGAAGGATCTCTTATCCTTTAAGACAGCCTGGAGGGACCTAGAGAGTATTATGCTAAGTGAATAAACCCAGAAGGGCCGGGGGTGGGGATGGGGGCGGGCTAGAAGGGGTCAATGGGGGAAAAAAGAGGACATGTAATACTTTCAACAATAAAGATTTAATTAAAAAAATAAAATATAAAAAGGGACTCCTCTTTTATCCTCTTGCCATGATGCCTTGCTGATTCCTTTGGAGTTCGTTCTTCATTATGTAATTAACTTCAACTTTGTGCAACTAGAAGATCATATCTGGGAAATACACAGGGGTTGGGTAACTGTGCAGAAAGCAAATCAGTACCAAATTCTGCCGTATCAGGGATGGATCAGGTATGATTTCTCAGATGACTCAGTAAAGCTACAATTCTCCAGTTCTTACCAAGTAAAGTTCTTTAGCTGCTTAGAATAATCAGAAACATCCTTTTGTGTCAAAAAGAAATTAGGACACTCTGATTCCTGAACTACAACTCCTGGGGCCCCATCACTATTTAAAATTGAAGAAACAAAGACTCCAATGGGCAGGTGTCCAGGTTCATGTTCTTACCCATTGAGGCCAAGTGGCTGTAGGGCTGCGGCATCTCAGCTCTGTGCAACTTCCTGTGAGCCGGGTAGAGGGGACCCCATTCCTCCTCAGTGAAGTCCACAGAGAAATCCTCGAATGTTACTGGCTCTAAAACAGTAAGCGCTCCTCCTTTACTGACAACGATCTGCACAAATGCCCTGGAAGGAAGGTGAGGTTGGGAGCACTTGAAAAGGTGAGAAGGGTATAGAAGCGTGCAGTTCAGGGATCTGAGGGGTCCAAATCAAGTTTTGTTGGAAACTCTTTCGTTTCTCATCTACTTCACTACTTCCTTCGAAACCCTTCCTTTCCTGCCCACAACTTACTCAGGCTCAAGCCATCCAGCTACTTAATCTTTCCATGTCACTGTCATCTCATGGTCATTGCTGAGTTGTCCTTTCCACCCATTCCTACTATTATCCTGATGACTTCCACACACATGAGAACAATTTACCCAACAGCATAATCTGACATTTTTAACCTCTATAGTCCCAATGATCTCAGTCTCTTTTCACACTCAATTACCATAATCAGGGCCATTTCACTACTTGGACCACTCTGCTTTTGAAATACTTTTAAAACATCTTCCAATTCTTTCTGTTCTTCCTTTTCTATCACACCTGCTTTATCAAGATCATCATCCTTTAACCTTATGTCTTTTCTTCTCAGCCACAGTATACTTAAGATCTCAAATTTTTCCATAGTCATATCAATCCTATGTCCATTCTTCTTCTAAACAAGTACTTGAACATTATTGGAAAAAATAAAATAGCACATATACATACAACCATAACACACTCTCTAGGTATTTGCAAAAACTTGTCTCTATCTCCTTCCTCCTTAACTCCAGGCTCCAACTTTACACCTAACATCTATACTTGGGTATCTAAAAGGCCCTTGAAACTTAGTAAGCCTCAGCAGACCTCTTCCTCTCAATATCCATCCATATCTGCTCTTCTCGGCTGCCACTCCTGGCTTGCCGGCCAGCGGCCTGGCCTCAGCTCCTGCTGGATGAGCAGGCCCTAGGAGGTAGGTGGGCCTCATGGCACACCTTGAGAGTTCGAGCACCTGATGAAGAAGTGCTTCATGACCACCATCTGCAACTGGTCACATGGCTCAGTGGATGTGAGCTTGGGCCACCCGAGCTTCATTTTGTGGTGCCTGGAGATCTTCAAGCCCCAAAGGGGGCGGCAATGGCTGGGTGGCAAGCTGCTTCGGCAAGAATGGTATGTTTGTGGAAGGGAGGGTGGGGGAGCACAGGGCGCTGTGCTGCAGTTCCGCACGAGTGAGTGGGGGCCTGAGCCCCGGGGACCTGGACCCCAACCTGTGATCCAGGACTCCAGGTCTTCGTCATACCCACAAATAGGACCCAGCAAGGACCCTGACCCTGTCCATCGTACACACAACCAGGACCTGGACCACAGCCCCTGGGTGCGTTCCTATGACCCACCTGACCCCCACACATCACCTGGCTGGATCACAAACTATGAACCCAATCTCCTTGCCTGTGCCCCATTCATAACCAGGGTACAGACTGCAGCCCTCCGTCCTCACCTCCCTAAAGCTGGAGGCTTTGGCTCCTGTGCATGTGGGTGCAGGTTTGATTGGTTCCTCTGTGTGTTCTGGGAGTTTGCATATATTTTTCATAACCAGCTTGTAGATAGTCCTGAACAGAAATGTTAAACTCTGGTTGGTGGAACTGCCTAAAACCAAAATCTGCATTTTTTCAAGAGGAAAAAAAACAAAATCTGCTCTTTCTTAGTTGTGCCCGTTTTAGTAAATGTCACATGACCCACCCAATTACTGAAGGCAACATTCCTAGAAGTCATTTTGATTCTTTTCTCTCTTCCTCACATTTTATCAATCACCAAGTCCTATCAACTCCACCTCTAAAACATACCTGAATCTACCCACTTCTATCTTACACTATTAGCATTGCGAGTCACAGCTCTCCTTAACTCTCATCTATTTTGTATTTGAAAAGTGGCTCTAAAAAGGGCATAAAACTTAAAAGATGCATTTTGCAGGAGAGGCTCCCACACCACCGCTGTACTGGCAGCCATCAGCCTGGCTTGTGGCTTAGCAGAGCTCCTCCCATGTGAGAGCGCCCTGACCACCAGGGGGCAGCTCCTGCATTGAGCATCTGCCCCCTGGTGGTCAGTGT
>NW_006298786.1:400659-408114 GCF_000327345.1 Myotis davidii | reverse complement strand
TGAGGCTCGGCTCCAGCTCTGAGACCTTGGCTGCTGAAAGCAGGTCTCTGGGTTTGTTTGGGTTCTATAATTGTAACACTGTTTCAGTCCTGCTAGCTCCAGCTTTGATGGCTGAAAGCAGGTTTCTGGGGTTTATTTACCTTCTATAATTGCAACATTGTTTCTTAGACTGCAGCTCAGAGGCCAGCAGCGGCAGGCGGGGAACCTTGGCTTCCTCTGTCACTGGTGCAAGCAAGCCTCCTGTTCACTTCAGCTGCCTGGCTGCCGGCCGCCATCTTGGTTGGCAGTTAATTTGCATATCTCGCTGATTAGCGAATGGGAAGGGTAGCGAAGTTACGGTTAATTACCATGTTTCTCTATTATTAGATAGGATTCATTTTCCACCCCGTTGTCTGGGTTGTCTAAGACACCCTCCCTACCTCAACAATATTCAGGTAACTTCAGATCTTGTCAGTGCTGTCTTCTAAATCTCCATCCAACATGTTACCTATTCTTTATTCCCACCGCCACTGTCCTAGGTAAGGCCTTCATTTCTTACCCAGATCACAAGAATTCCTTACCAAGTCTTCAAATACAAGTTCTGCCTTTTTTCAATTCATAGATTAGATAGATTTAGTAATTTTTAAAAATCCCACAAAGTGGTGGAGAGAATTTTGTGCTGAGAATGAAAAGGTTGTGTTGATGGACTATAAACTTTGTAGCAGGTTGAAAATTCGAAGATGAGAAATAGTATGACAGTGGACCAAATGAAAGGAATCAGAGGAAGAAAATAGTGGTCCTGCTAAAGAAGACAAAGTTGGAACTAAAAGACGCTGAATAACGAACAGTCTCCCCGGTATCAGTGGAGTGCGTGGGTCACCCAGGTGGACCTCGTGCTTACTCTGGGAAAGTGGACTCGGTATCCTGAGGGCCAACCAAGGTGGAAGGTCACAGGACTAGTAGTTTTCTGTCCCTCCCACCACCCCACCGCCCGCCAAAAATGCCGAACTCCCCCAAACTACACACATCAAATGGCTTTTTACTTTCTTTCCAGAGCCCATCCTTGCTGGGTCCAACAATTTACTTTGGAGGGGGCAGAAAACAGTAATGCAGGAGGTGGCCAGGAGCTGTAGTCACACTGGATTACTGTAGTCATCTAAACGTCATACTCTAGCCTAGAATAGCCCTTTACACCTTGCTTCTGCTCTGACTTCTATTTCTCTCATCCATTTCGGAATTACTTTCAGTTTCAGGACAATCAAGAACCTCCTTTCTGAAGCATAAGGATGAGTTAGGTGTGTCCTCCTCCAGTATCTCATAGCATCTTTCATATACATCTACTATAGCTATTAAGACTGTCTCCCAAATTGGCTATAAGATTTTAAAGGATAGGAGCCATGCTCAACTAATCTTTAAATTCTCAACAACTATGCCGAAACCGGTTTGGCTCAGTGGATAGAGCGTCGGCCTGCGGACTGAAAGGTCCCAGGTTCGATTCCGGTCGAGGGCATGTACCTGGGTTGCGGGCACATCCCCAGTAGGGGGTGTGCAGGAGGCGGCTGATCGATGTTTCTCTCTCATCGATATTTCTAACTCTCTATCTCTCTCCCTTCTCTGTAAAAAATCAATAAAATATATTTAAAAAAAAAATTCTCAACAACTAGCACAACAAGCTCAGAATCTAAATGGTATTTATAAATTTATATTCAATTTAAAAGAATAATCAAATGCTACAAGTAAAACGCGAGCACATCAAATTCAGCACTCTCATTTTCAGATGAGAAAACTAAGGTTCATAATGGTGAAGTGACTTACCCAAGTCACAGAGGAAGGGATGGTTAAATGGCAACTGCTGCCTCTCAGCAGACTCAGGACAATGCCTGGTAAATAAAAACATTCCGCAAGTATTGGTGGGATGAAGTCCCTTCTTTAAATTCAGTTATTAATATACACCAGTACCTCAAAATTTATTACACTAGCAATCCACAATTTCATCAGCAGTGAAAAAATAATCTTCACTTGGAAACAGGTAAAAGAGAAGGAAGGAAAATAAAGACACACTGGGTCTTCCTACTCATGCTAAGCTCCCTTGAAGTCCTCAATCACTTTACAAGGCACAGCGATGGCATGCTCTCAGTACCTTGAGGCTATTTACTGTCCTTTAAACAAACCAATTAAAAAAAATATATATTTTTTATTAATTTCAGAGATGAAGGGAGAGAGATTCAGAGAGATAGAAATCAATGATGAGAGATAATACTTGACCAGCTGCCTCCTGCAGGCCCCACACTGGGGATCAAGCCTGCAACCCAGGCATGTGACCTGATCGGGAATCAAATCCTGACCTCCTGGTTCATAGCTCGATGCCAACCACTGAACCACACCAGCCGGGCCAAACCAATTGTTATAGGAGTTCATGGTCACTTCCTATGTATGTGAGGATTGTGTTCGCTAAGCAAAAAGATGGTCTTGTTTAAGAACCAATTATTTTTTCCTTAAAATTCAGCCTGATATTTTGTTCACATAGTTTCTGGTGTCATGACCTGTTCAGTTATAGCGAAGAAACGACCTGGAGTTAGAAAACATGGGGCTTTCCTCCTGCTCTGCTGCTCTCTGCCACAAGGACCGGGCGCTTCCTCCCGGCTCCCTCAGAATCAGAGGTCTCCTTGGTTAAGTGATGGCACCAAGGCAGAGAGGGGCTGGCTGACCCTTCCATCGAAGGCATTCTAAGATTCTAAGTGCCAATCTTGATGTAACTGTCTAGAAATGGTTTTATGGAGACAAATGAAAAATCGATTTTTAAAAAAAAGTGCTAATTGGTAATTTAACAATTTATTGTACCACTTAAACATTGAGATATGTTGGTAAGCAATCGGAGCATAAAAGATGGACCTTTTACCTGTCTTAGAGAAGCTCACATCGAGCAAGTAGAGAAATATCTGACAATAAATGCAACAAATTAATGGATGTACAAAGGATTGAGGAGACAAAAAAAAAGTGAAATTTCTCTTTTTAGTAGGTCTGGGAGTGGTGGCACCTAGGAACCTTAACTCTTAAAAAACACTACAAATAATTCTAATACACAGCCTGGTTGACGAGCATTTCTGGGAGTGAGTGGGTTTTCCTGCGACCACTTAGCAAAGAACTGACCATGTAATAGCTTTGAATGACTTTCAATATGAATGAAGTGTCTACAGGAAATGGCAGGCTTTAACAGAGACGACCAAGCAAAGATGCTGTGTGGAGTCTTTCAATAAAAGAGCTGAGCCCAGTGGTCTGGGGAGGGAGCCAAGATCAGGAAGAGGGCAGCTCAGTGAAAACTGGTGTGTAATTTAAAGGCAGCAGAGACCTGTGCAGCAACTGATGGCTGGATGCCTTAGTCCATGCCCTTAGGACAGTGGTCGGCAAACCGCGGCTTGCGAGCCACATGCGGCTCTTTGGCACCTTGAGTGTGGCTCAGTACAGTGCGATTGAAACTTCGTGGCCCATGTGCAGAAGTCGGTTTTCGGCCTGGGCGACTCTATTTTGAAGAAGTGGCATTAGAAGAAGTGGGGGGTGTTGGTCGGTCAGTCGGTCGGTCAGGCGACAGGAGACGCGCGCGATTCATGCATAAGTTGAGTGAGCCAGTCAGTCAGCAGTCTCATTGTGCAGTGGTTAGGTATGTTGAGATGGTTTGGACATATAGAAAGGATGAACGAAAGGAGATAGACGAAACAAGTATACAAGACGAATGTGGATGGGAGAGTTGGAAGATGTCGCTCTCAGCGAACATACCTCAATCAGATTGAGGACGTTTTTAGCAAAGGCCAGCTTAGGAGTACCCTAATTAAGTTAATAACAACGTACCGACCTATACAGTTTAAGTTTAAAAAATTTGGCTCTCAAAAGAAATTTCAATCGTCGTACTGTTGATATTTGGCTCTGTTGACTAATGAGTTTGCCGACCACTGGCTTAGGATATCAGTGTTGCTACACCCAAATCTATAAAATACCGTATGTCTCACACTGGAGTCCGACAATAAAGGGAGAAATGACACACAGAACAAAGACAGGACCTGACATCTGATGTCCATTAATGCTGATGTCCTTCCTGGGTCCCAGGAAAGAAAGATAACTTGCATTCTCAGGGAGACAGCATTTTCAGAGGAGAAACCCCAACTCACCTGGAACTTGGTCATGCCCTCCTCGCAGCACAGTCCTGGGAAGCCGGAGCTAGCAAAAGAGAAACGTCCATGAAAGTCAAGTCCCCCAGCTCCTGCTCCTGCAGGAAACCCTCTCGAGGCGCCTGTCCTGTCTCCCCGCGCGGTCCCCCTCACTCTCTCCACTGAGCTTTGGGTCATCAGACCAAGCGCCCCTCTCCCCCCTTCTCCCCAGGTACATCCTGCTGCCCCTAGCAGCTCCAGGATGTGTCCACTTTCCGCCCTCAAGTTCTAGTTGGAGCAGAGGGGCTCTCGGGTTGGCGGTATCGTCTATCGTGATGAATTCTGGATGCCTGCGACACCTTCCTCAACCTGACTCATTTTTGGGGGTGCAGGGCTCAGATGCAACCCTTTAATGAGGACAGTGTTGTGGGGACAGAAACCTCGGCCCCTCACGGGAGCCCCGCTCGATTGCCTCGTGTCCACTGAACCTTGAAAGAAGGCCAGTCACCGGGCAGAAAAGGCCAACCACGAAGCCCCCACGAGCGCGAGTGCGAGCAGGGCCCTCGGAGCTGCAGCGGCGTCGCAGCGCCCGGTCGCCCCGCGCCCCACGGCCCGCCGCCTCTCTGCGGGCGGTGCCAGCTGCCAGCCGCCACCCGCCGCTCACCTCCCACGTGAATCCAGTGCCTGGAAGCGGCGTCTCCGCCCGCGAGGGGCTCTGAACTACAAGTCCCAGAAAGCCGCGGGAGGGCCACGGACACTTCCGGTGTACACTTTCGGTTCCCGTCCCCTGTTCCCCCGGCTTCCCGGGCCCTGCGTGGAGGTGTCTGGGTTCCTGCTTCCAGCGGACTGCTTTTAACTGTTCTTTGAGAGTTCATTTACGTTATTATTATTTTTAAATTAAAAACGGGTAAGATTTATTTTAGAAATGCCCATTAAAGTGTTTTTCACATTTTGTTAATGTGCTCCTGGGGGAAAAGAACGTAAATATCACCCGTAATTTCTTCTTTACCTGTAAAAATATTCTGAACCGAATAAATGTCATTCGGCTTCTTCATCTGCCTCCTGAAGTTCATTAGTTTAGCAAACAAATGAGGCCTCACTGTGTTCTAGGAACTGTTAAAGATGCTTAAAGAAAAATCACTCTGGATGTTAGTGGAAGAAACAAGCAATACGTAATTTTGATAAAGAAGTGGTATAGTGTGTTATAAGGTGACATGTGTTATGGAGAAAGTAGAGCTGAGTCGGGGATTGAGGGATGGTAGTGCAATTTTAAATAGGAACTTTTGGAGCCAAGACTTTGAGGAAATGAAGGAATCAGTCATGTGCCATTCAGCAGTCACAAGTCTTTCCAGGATTTTTTAGTTATAGGAGGGAGGACTTGGGAGAAATGGGGCTATTCCATTTGGCTGAAACCAGAAGTCCCTGTTTTAAATTTTGACCTATTCATATGATGGTCTTTGGCGCCAATTAAATGCCAACTGGATTCCGGATTCCCCAACTTGGGGTGCGTGAGGAAAGAAACTATTCAGTGCAAAACAGCTCAATTGTGATAAAGCACAACTGTGAAAACACCAGGGCTGTGCAGCATCCCTGGGGCCAGGTGGCTCTGGGACCAGGCCCTTCTGTGACTGGGCAGCTCTACTCTGCTCCTTGATGGTCTGTTCTGCTCCCTGCCAGCCTGCTTTGCTAAGTTGGGGACTTTTGGTGGGGCTCTGGTGCAGGCTAAGTCCAGCTGCTGCTTTTCCTGGCCAGGGACCTCCTGGTAGGAGCTGTAAAGTGATCTGTGGTTGGTTGCTGCCTGTGTTGGACTTGGAAGTACTGGGCGCGGCTGCTATGATCTGATGCTGGCTGCCGTCTGTGCCGGACTCGGACTCAGGGCTGCTTAGCAAGAGGCCCTGGGCGTGCTGAGGCCAACTGCTGCTTGTTGGGCTTTGTGGATTTGGGGGAGATTGTAGGAATGTCTGCAGCCTGGGGCAAGGCTGGCTGCTCATGTGGAAAAGCCGCTGAAGTTGGTTCAGGCTTGTATGTGATTTGGGTGGGGCAGTGTCTGCAAATCACCAGTGTTAACTAGGTTGATGGAGATGCAGATTTGGTGCCTGCCTTCACCTGCAGGTGGATGTGGGGAGCTCACCACAAAGGAATAATGGTGCCTTCCAGCACTTCCTCTGCACCTCCCAGGCTGTGTGTGGGGCTGCTCAACAATGGACAGTGGTGCCTAACAGCCCTTCTGTCCTGGAGAGAGCTGCCCCTCTAGCCCTCCCCTGAAGCCAGATGATTCAGTTCCTCCATGTATGTCCCTGGTACTTTGATGGTCCTTTACTGGAGCTTAGGGTTTGTGTTTATGAATGAGTGTTTGCTCTGACCCTTTAAGACAGTGGTTCTCAACCTTCCTAATGCCGCGATCCCTTAATACAGCTCCTCATGTTGTGATGACCCCTAATTTCATTGTTACAAATTGAACATAATTAAAGCATAGTGATTAATCACAAAAACAATATGTAATTATATATGTTTTCCAATCGTCTTAGGCGACCCCTGTGAAAGGGTCGTTCGACGCCCAAAGGGGTTGCGACCCACAGGTTGAGAACCGCTGCTTCAAGAGAAAACTCGAATCTACAGCAGCCCTCTGTCTTACCAGAATAGAATCCCTGTTGATTTTTCACAGAAATTGTGGGGACTCCTCTTCCTGGAACTAGTGCTCTGGACTGGGAAGCCCAGTGTGGGGTTGAAACCCCTTGCTCCTCAGGGTGGACCTCCATAGCTGAGATATCCCTCCTAATCCTTAACCTCCACAGGTGGCTTTGGGATCAGCCTGTTTCACGTCTCCACCCCTCCCTCCAGTCTTAAAGTTGCTTCTTTCTACTCTTAGAGGAATTCTGTCGAGCTAATCTTCGGGTGGTTCTCAAGAGTGGTTGTTCTATAATTTAGTTGTAATTTTGATGTGATCATGAGTAGTGTTTCCCTATCCTGTCATCAAGACTGGAAATCCTCATTATTCATTATTTTATTTTATTTTTTTAAAATATTTTATTGATTTTTTACAGAGAGGAAGGGAGAGAGATAGAGTTAGAAACATCGATGAGAGAGAAACATCGATCAGCTGCCTCCCGCACACTCCCCACTGGGGATGTGCCCGCAACCCAGGTACATGCCCTTGACCGGAATCGAACCTGGGACCTTTCAGTCCGCAGGCCGACGCTCTATCCACTGAGCCAAACCGGTTTCGGCTATTCATTGTTTTAATGACACAAATATTCACCATGAAATTCATCTAGGTGGCTAAGATTAATAAAAAAGGAAATTCCTCCCCAAAACCAATTTCTTTCCTCTAATA
>NW_006298786.1:392359-400108 GCF_000327345.1 Myotis davidii | reverse complement strand
GGAGTGGATTATCCTTCCAAGTTCCTTTATTTGTGTTTCTGTGTGTGTGTAGGAGGAAGAGGATAGTATTGTTGGAGGGCTGGATCTTCACTATAGACTATAAATCTGGGCTCAGTAATAAGGACAGTTGTATCCTTTCTAGGTGATTTCAACCCTGAGATACTATTGTCAAAAAGGGAGTGGATGGCATTGTGTCTCCTAAGGAGGAGTCATTTTAATAGAGGGCATGATAATAGTCTTAAGATTCTCAAAAAATTTCAGTTTTCTGCTCTTTGGGTATAAGCAAATTATTTCTATCTTTGTTAGCCCTGGAGGATTGAAGTGAATTAGTACACAGACTTCAAATCTTTGCAGGAGGAGAAAGGAACCTTCTTTTGTAAGGAAAGGTTAGGGCTTCTGCTGTGGACATGGGTGATTTATTAGACTTGGTTTTTGAGGAAGGGTATCACCCAGTTAATACAGTGTTCGATAAGAGTATTATTAAAGTAGTTAGATTTGCCTCATGATTTCTGCCCAGTAGTCTTAAATGCAAAACAAGATTAATTTGAATATACAGGGAAGAAAAGAACCTTGGGATTGACAAAGGCTATTTTTTAATTTATTTTTATTTATTTTTTTAAAGGCTGATAGTATCAACTAAAAACTTGAAATTTGTATCTGCCACACACAGAACAATCTCCAAGTGTGCACTACATTCATGGAAGTACCTTGGGAAATTAGGTCAAAATAAACTGACAGAAACTATGAAACAAACATGATAATGATAATAAGACATTTATTTTTCATACTCATTTGGAAGAAATGGGAAAAGTCAGTTTGCCCTACCTAATGATAGTCTTTCTGAAAGAGTCTCCATTCACTCCATAGAATTGGGTAGGTGGCTTGATCTCAGAAGATTTTGTAGTTAATTAATAAAGAGAATTCCTGTTGAAGAATGTGGTCAAAGGGTGAGTCTTTGTGAGCAGCTTCGCTGGTGCACAGCCAGACTCCCTCTCTGAGTGAAGCTTTTCCCACATTGGCCACATAGATACGGTGTCTCTCCTGTGTGGATTTTGCCATGCAGTATGCAATTTCCTCTGGTATGGAAACTCTTTCTGCACTGTACACAGGCATATGGTTTCAGGCCTGTGTGGACCCTGATGTGGACAATTAAGCTTCCTTTCTGACTGAAGGCTTTTCCACACTGATCACATCTATAGGGCTTCTCGCCACTGTGAACTCTTCTATGAACAGCAAGGTTACTCTGATTCCTGAAACTTCTCTGACAAATTGCACACTCGTAGGGTTTCTGTCCAGTGTGGAGTCTTTCATGAACAGCCAGACTTCCTCGTTGACTGAAACTTTTCCCACACTCCTTGCACTGATAAGGCTTCTCTCCTGTGTGTATTCGCTGATGTGTAACAAGATTGCCTTTGGCCCTGAAGCTTTTTCCACAATGGGTACACTCAAAGGGCTTTTGACCAGTGTGGATTCTCTCATGTAACGTTAGGCTACCCTTTTGCCTGAAGGATTTCCCACATTCCTGGCACTCATAGACCCTCTGTCTCACACCAGGTGAATCTTCCTGTAGTGCCTTAAAATCTGGGGATTTTTGTTCCAGCTTCTCTCTTCTGAAAGAATTCTGGAAGTCCCAGCTTGAGGATCCTGTGGCCTCAGTGTGATCATATTTGTGGTGGGCTTCTGTCATCACATCTGGTAAAATGAGAGGGAAGCCAGGTAAGATGCACTAATATGCTGAGTGAGAAGAATAGGGAAGAAAGAAACAATGCTTTGTTGAGTGCTTATTATGTGCCAGACATTACACAGTGAACTTTGCATAGATAATTTAACAGTGAAAACAATCCCATGAGATGCTACAGACAAGGATATGAAAGCATAGAGAGGTTGTCAAAGATTATGCATTTAGGTTAGCATAGAGCTGAGATTCAAACACAGGCATATTCCACTGCCTCTGTATTTTGTTTAATTTAGCCTCCCAAATAATCTTGGGATACAGGATCACATAGAGCCCCATATCCAAATTTTATCTGACTTCAAACAGGTGAGGATCCAGGTTGGGCAGGGCCTAAAGCTTTAAAATTTTGGAGGCACTTCATTAGGAAAAAGTACAAAAGTGGGAACAGGGCCTTGAAGAGACCATGCAAGAGAGGAATCCTGAAACTTAGATTTCATTAGCTTTCATGAAAAATCCACTTCTGTACTAGTCTGCTTTCCTGACAGTGGAGTAAACTCCATGACATCATAAAATATGTAGTAGAATACTTGGTACTTTTAAAAAATATATATATATTTATTGATTTTTGAGAGAGAGAGAGAGAGAGAGAAAGAGAGAAAGGAGAGGGATAGTGAGAGAAACCTGTATGAGAGAGAAACATCGTCATCAATCGGCTGCCTCCTGCACCCCCCGCCCCCACAGGGGATTGAGCCCACAACCCAAGCATGTGCCCTGATGGGGAATTGAACTGGAAGCCTCTTGGTTCCTGGCTCTATGCTCAACCGTTGAGCTACACCAGCAGGGCAGAATCCTTGGTACTTTACACTTATTGTCTCTAATCCCTGCAACTCAGCAGGGTAGAGCCTGTTGTCCTGTTTCATAGATGAAGACCCTGCAGTTCAATGAAGTTAAATAATCTGTTGATACTCCAGCTTGAGCCAGAAAAACTACAGTATCTGATCCAAGGAATTTTTCCCTTTCAAATTCATTCTACTTCAGTCTACTAAGCTATGGTGGAATTGAAATCAGTTTTGGTTTAGAAGTTATTCTCAAACAATTCCTATGCAGCTGTTGACAGTATTTTCCAATATTGCCCTGTATCCGAGTCTTCTACTGCCCTTTAAATATGGGTCCAATTTATCACTACCCTGGATTAACAGTTTCCTTGGAGTCATCCTAGGGCAGTGGTTCTCAACCTTCTAGCCCTTTAAATACAGTTCCTCATGTTGTGACCCAACCATAAAATTATTTTCGTTGCTACTTCATAACTGTAATGTTGCTACTGTTATGAATCGTAATGTAAATATCTGATATGCAGGATGGTCTTAGGTGACCCCTGTGAAAGGGTCATTTGACCGCCAAAGGGGTCGTGACCCACAGGTTGAGAACTGCTGTCCTAGGGAGATTTTTCTCATTGTTCCTCTGCCTTACCCTTCCTTACTCAGTGACTGCACTGAGATTTAAAGCTGCTCATTCATTTTCTGAGAAACTACCTCAAGTTTATCTCCATATCAGGATTGTTTTCTGCTGTTTCTACTGTTATTTCTAACTCGAACTTGCAGGCTTTTCCTATAACACCCAGAAATGGTGAGCTCCACGCAGGAATGTCTCCTCTGCATCCTCAGCCTGCCAACCAGTGCTGAGGACAGGGACACTCCATATGGGGAGCTGAGGGCATCCCAGTGATCAACTGACTCACTCACTGAAGAATGCTACATTCTGGGCATATCGTCCATGACAGTCCAGCAGGGTAGCTGTTGGAAATCCAAACATGTCCACTCCTGCTGTATGACCTTAATCACCACCTCTTCATATGCTGCTTCCATAGGCTGTTCTTGAGCACCTGAGGAGGAAAACACCGAAGAAACAAACAAAAACAAAATAGAACAAAAACAGGAGAGGGCAGGAGAATTGATGAGTGAAAAGATTAAAGTCAGGAGCTCGTTTGAAGTACGAGTAAATGGAAGACTCTGGATGGACTGATGTAATGTTAGTCACTTATAATGTAACAGAAAAATGGCCTTAAAGGTACCATGACCACACACAAATGAGCCCGGGGGGAAGCAGGTGGAAAGGAGATAACATGTACACACATATCTCTCTCCTCCTGCCAATTCTAAGATAATGGGCACTCCTGTTTGTTCCTTCGCCTTGGTATGTGATTATAATCTTCTAATCCCTTCCCCTATCTAACCATCTGCTATTTGGATAGCCTCCAGAATATAAAAAACTCAATATTCAGACTTCATGATTGGTTCTACGATAGAAATGGCTGTGGTCCTCCTCTGCAGTTCCCCCTAAGTTATAAGGACAGAATACGATATTTCATATGTTACCTTTAAACAATTCTTAGGAGGCTCCAGATCCAGACCTTCCTCTCTCCTACTCTTCAAGATATGAGGGAAGTGTACGTACTTGTCAGTACTTGGACAAGGAAGACCTACTTTGGATTCCAAAACCTAGCCCAAGGCATTCCAACTAGGGTGAGTAACTTGCCCAAATTCTCAGAGCCAGTAAGGAGTCAAGGTTGAAGAAAGATTCAAATCCAAGGTTTTCAGTATACAAAGCCTATGCCTTTAGACTAGACAATTCTCTAGTTCCTCATCATTAAAGAGCTGGTGGCAATTTTTATAACATGGAACAGAATGGAACAGGGCTTGGCCAGACTTTACTACTCATCTAGATCCTAGGAATTCTCTTGCCCCATGTTACCTTTTTCTATTTTTTCACTTTGGAATATTTTCTTCTTACCAGGATCCTGATTGCCACATTCTTACACATTTTTACAGTGGTTCTGGTGTATAATCTTTGTTTCCCTCCAATATGTCTCATCAAAATGCTGGCCACCCGATTTAATGAAATGGAAGCGTGATGCTGCAGTTCTTTGCTTTGTTAACAGAAGCACGTGGTCTTCTTGTCAACTGCACATTCTGCTGCTTGTTATGGTGACTGAAGAGGCATTTCAAACTCTTACTTGGAGGACTCACCTCTAACTGGGAATACAAGCTGCAAAGGAATCCCTGATACTACAGGACATTAATTTGGAAGTCCCAGGTGTCACTGCTCAACAACTGCACATTCACCAAGAGTCAGTGGGAAGCACCTGGCACCTGCTGACTGAGGTTGGACTCTGTCCCTGCGGAATCCAGCAAACAGAGTTTGGTCAGAACAAGTGGGTGGAACTTACAGCTCTGCCTCTTCACAGACTATGAGCTCTTCAACAAGTAATAAACTCAGCTGCATCTCAGGAACTTCCTTGATTAAGAAAGGGAAACTCTTATTTTTCTCCTGGCATCACATGTCTGAGGAATTAATTTCCTGCAGAATTTGGAGACAGTGGCTTTGTCATAGAAAATATTGCCTTTCCAAGCAGAATGGCTATTTACCCTTTGGAAAGTTCAGAATTGGGCCATGAGAGACTTGGATTTCTGCCTTGGCTCCCCACTCCCCCTTGTGACCTTGGGCACATAACCAAACAATCCTGCCTCTATTTCCTCACTTATTAAGTAGGTTAATAACAGTTCCATATCAGGTAATTCCTGGGAGAATAAAAGAACCAAATGTGACAATACCTATGATTTAAGGCCTGAAGTTGACAGCCCTCAAGGAGAGGATGAGAGGAGGGGGTGACTGCTGTCTCTGGGACCTCGTGGGGCATAGTTTCAGCATTAGAGATTCTGGGCGGGGTGACTATTTTCTCCACACAACTGAGTCCATTTAGTCCTTCCTCCCATTTACCCTCCCTAGAGAGACTGCAAGTTTCCTGTCCATCTGAACCCTCACGCAGGCCCAGGGGACACCTGTCTGTGACCGCCCCCTCCCGCGACTCCGGGATGTGGGGCCTTCCACACGCCCTGCCCTGCACAGCGGTGGTCGGAGGGACCCCTGCTCCTAGGGGCTGGCTTTCCCTCCCTCCTCAGCATCCCCATGCATGCCCTGCGTGCCGGCCCTCAACCCCACCTCCAGTCCAGCTGGACGCTTCCTACAGCCGCAGACTTCTCCCCTTGCGGCTGGCCTCCTTTGCAGCGGGGCAGGCTTGCCCTGCTCAGGGTCGTGGGGGCAGCAGGGGGCCCCAGGGGCCCCGGGGGCCGCCTGCCAGCCTGGCCCTGGCTCACCTGGGTGCCCTGACCTGCCAGCAGCCTCACTCACCACAGCCGTGCAAGCCCACGGACAGACAAAGGCCAGCGCCGGTCCGCAGCAGCGCGCCTGCGAACAAACCAGACTACAACTCCCAGGAGGCTCTGCGTAAACCAGCCCTGCAGGCCCTGGGCCTCCGCGGCTAACTTTTTCAGAGCACTGTGGGAAATGTAGTTCTGGGGGGAGCCAGGCCGCTGCCAGAGGTGGGGACTTGTTCTCAGACTAGCAGAGCCAGGGGGAATGGACAACCTGGTGAAGCTGTCTGCTGAGGAATATAAGGTTCTTGCAGGGCAGGGTGGAAGGGAACAAAGTGTTGGGGAGAAGTTGATTGATAAAGCCTTGGGTATTTAGGGGTTATGTGTTGAGTGCTGTGTTAGATAGGACAAGGGTCCCAAGGTCTGGGCAGTTTTTACTAAATGTTATTCCTGCTAAATGTAAAAGGCTAAGCCTCCCTTTGGGAGGTAGAGCTTTGGGTATGAATCCCCTGTCTCCTTTACTTCTGCAAGTAAATAAAACTACCTTGCGACCACGGTGGCTCGATCTTGAACAGAGCACCCCAAGAAGTGAACCTGAGTAGGTAACAAATTTGGTGACTTCAGATGGGCCTCTTAAAAGGACTCCCTCTCCACCTGGTGTGGATGCTTGGCGAAGCAGCTGGCAGGTGCCTGGGTATGTGCTGGACCGAGGACCTTTCTCTGGGAGACTCCCGTGTGGTGCTGACCACCAAAAGGGCTTCCTGGCCTGCCTCACAGGGAAGCCGAGTGGCCACCTGAACCTGTTTCATTCAGCACTTTACTAGTAGAAGGGAGGTGGGTAGGTCAGCCTAGTGGCTGCTTTAATTGGCATATCTCATTTTGGGTATAGGGTTGTTGGAGAGGTAATTTCAGTTTTGGTTTGTGCTTGGTTTCTGGTTGGTTGGGCAGGAACTGTCTCTGAGAAGATAGATTCAGAGCCCAACTTCGGTCTAACTCTGGGGAGTCAAGGAATGCCTGTGGAGCAGTCCAAGACATTCTCGGGTGACAGTCTCTGGTCCGGTTGTCTGATTGTTCTGCAAAAGCTGGATTTTGTTCTTTGTGTGACCTTGTTTGTCTTATATGTAAATGTACTGGACTTGCAAAATGAAGCAGGCAGAATCAACCAGGTGCATGTATTTTGAGTAATAAAAGCCAAAAGGTAGGGCTTCCTAGCGACAAGGTGTGGGAGGAAGGTGGAAATGACACAGGGAAATGAACTGTTTTTAGAGTGGTCTTAACAAGTAATTTACTGGTTTCATGTCCATTCATTTGCAGGATGGTTTTGAGATCACTGACTCTGGGCAAGTGCACAGTCATTCATTCCCTGTCAGAGCCCAGGCAAGTCCAAAGGCTCATGAGACCTCAGCTTCTTTTCTGAGCAGCAGCCCATTAGCTCCCCCGCTTCAAAGCTATGGGGTGGCTGGGGTGGGGCAGGTTGAGGTGAGAGAACTTGCTCTCTGTATCCACAGGCAGGATGAGGTGCTTCTAAACTGTGTCCCATTGCTGGGGAGTGACCCCCATTCAGCCCTATAGCTTTGGCAGTCTGCGGTCAGTGGAATTGGCTGACCTGCATTAGCTCCCCCGCTTCAAAGCTATGGGGTGGCTGGGGTGGGGCAGGTTGAGGTGAGAGAACTTGCTCTCTGTATCCACAGGCAGGATGAGGTGCTCCTAAACTGTGTCCCATTGCTGGGGAGTGACCCCCATTCAGCCCTATGGCTTTGGCAGTCGGCGGTCAGTGGAATTGGCTGACCTGGGCACTTGCCCTACTGTGGAAGCAGCAAGGTGGAGCCAGCCCAGTGTTTGTCAAAGGCTGAGGCAGCTACAGACGTTTAGGAACAGAATACTGCACTGCTGAGGTGTGAGTTGGAAGGGAGACAGGGGCAG
>NW_006298786.1:387499-389316 GCF_000327345.1 Myotis davidii | reverse complement strand
ATGTGACCTCATCTTCTTTTCTGAGCAGCAGCCCATTAGCTCCCCCGCTTCAAAGCTATGGGGTGGCTGGGGTGGGGCAGGTTGAGGTGAGAGAACTTGCTCTCTGTATCCACAGGCAGGATGAGGTGCTTCTAAACTGTGTCCCATTGCTGGGGAGTGACCCCCATTCAGCCCTATAGCTTTGGCAGTCTGCGGTCAGTGGAATTGGCTGACCTGGGCACTTGCCCTGCTGTGGAAGCAGCAAGGTGGAGCCATCCCAGTGTTTGTCAAAGGCTGAGGCAGCTACAGACATTTAGGAACAGAATACTGCACTGCTGAGGTGTGAGTTGGAAGGGAGACAGGTGCAGGGAGGGCCATAGCACACAGAACCTTTTTAGCCTATTGGGTCTGAATTCTGGCATGTGAGCCAGTCTGGTAAACCAGGCATGCTGGGCTGTCCTCTACCTCTCATGGTCCCTCCAGCCTGGGACCAGAAACGGGGGGCAGCCTCCTCAGCCCATCTTCTCTCAGAGTCTAGAAGCCAGGGGGCTGAGAGGAGCTGGGATCTGTAACTATAGTAGGGGGTGACTCTGCTAGTGTGGGTGTCTGGCCCGGAGGGAAGAAGTGAGACAGGCAGTGCCTCATGTGAGCAGCCCCTCCTGGCATCACCGACTCTCTTTACCTTCTTCTCCTGTTTGATTACAACCTGTGCCCACAGCTGTTTCTTTTCTCCACTTTCAGTCTTGAGCTCCTGATGTTTCCAAACTGGAGACAAGAGGTGGAGGAGGCAGCCTGTGAATGATAGGAACTGTGGGTTATGTAAACCTCATCTCAAGGCTCATCCCAATGCTTACTGGGCAGTGAGTTTGGGGGACAAAAAGGTAGAGAGTGACCGGTGGTGTTTCCCTGTATCCTGATTTTTAGGAGGGCTTTATTCTCCGAGCTGCAGCTGTGCAGCTGGCTAACTAGGGGATGATGCCTAACAGGATGTCTGATCATAGAGGGCCTTGTGTTGGGGCCAGATCAGCATGGCCTCATGTTTGACCTTATCCTCTTTCTACACACACACACACCAAACACACACCAAACACACACACCAAACACGCCTGGAAGGGCTGACCGATGAGATCACACACACACACACACACACACACAGAGCTTGTACTCCCTGGAGTGCCTCCTGCCATCATGGGGGATTAGTGGGGGTGGGAGGTTGTGGTGCCTCCAAGAGAATGGATGCAGTGGGTGATGTCAGGACTTCCTCCCAAGCGGTTCTCCCTCCCCAGGCCAAGGTGCAGCCCTTCACTAGGCCACATGCAAGCATCACTGTGCTTGAGAAACCATGGACACTGGCTCGATATTGTGTAGAACTGTATCCACGGGCTCCCCCTCTCTGCAGAGTCACTTCCTGCCCAGATCCTACCTGTCCTTGAAAGTCCTGGATAGACCCAGCAGCTCAATAAGTGATTCCTGAGCAAAAATCATGGCTTGGTGTCCTGAATCATATGGCAGATGATTCAAATACGACAGCACCTTCCCTCTTCTCTCCCTTGCTGCCATCTTTGTTCTTAGGGAGGCTGTCACTCTGGTCCACCTTACTCATTAGATTCCCCACCAGAGTGTGAGTTTATGAGTGGCAGGGTCTCGGTCTCCTTGTCTTTCCCCCTGCTTCTGCCTCATCTCCAATGGCACATATCTCCTGTTAGGGTAGTGCTCTCTCTCTCTTTTTTAAAAATATATTTTTATTGATTTCAGAGAGGAAGGGAGAGAGAGATAGATACATCGATGTGAAAGAAACATAAATCAGCTGCCTCCTGCACTCCCCCTACTGGGGATGA
>NW_006298786.1:387055-387403 GCF_000327345.1 Myotis davidii | reverse complement strand
ACACACCACACACACACCACACAGTCACACACACACAAACACACCACACACACACACACCACACACACACACTCAGACACACACACACACACTCAAACACACACACACACACCAAACACACACACAGAGCTTGTACTCCCTGGGAATGCCTCCTGCCAGCATGGGGGATTAGTGGGGGTAGGGGGTTGTGGTGCCTCCAAGGCTCTATCCACTGAGCCAAAACAGCCAGGGCAAGTAGTGCTCTATGCACTCCTGTTCTCAGGAAACCCAGAAGCTAGGGGACCCCAAGATTTTCATAAGTCAGGCAGCCAGAAATTTTCACTCCTTCAACTCAAAGACACTCACTTC
>NW_006298786.1:381943-386966 GCF_000327345.1 Myotis davidii | reverse complement strand
GAAGCAGTTACAAAAGTATGACCCTTGTCCCCATTCCCTCAAGGACAAGGAGTGAAAAATCTCAGGGGGACATTGTTAGGTAGGACTAAGGTTTCAATGCCTGGGCAGTTCTTACTACATGTTATTCTTGCTAATTTTTACAGGCCAGACCTCCCTTCAGGAGACAGAGCTTTGGATATCAATCCCCTCTCTCCTTTACATGTTGCAAGTAAATAAAACTATTTTGTGACACCCTCTGGTGAAGAGCTCTTTTCTTCCGTTCCTTTATCATACCAGGTAAAGGTAGGAGAGCAGGCTTTGCCATTGCCTTGAATTCACATGTTGGCTGCACCACTGACTAGCTTCGGGACTCTGGATGGCTTCTTACCTGGCAGGGAGCCTAGAATAGTGAGGTGACAGGGCCAGGGGCCAGGTGAGAGCTTCTTGGGAGGGCCAGGGTATAAACCAGATGAACCTTATCCTGTTCCCTCAGAACAAAGCAGGTATATGAGTGAACCAAGAAAAAATTGTTCTGCACATACCCCATGAATTATGGAGAGAAAACAGGATTATCTAAGCTTTCTCATTTTTTTTTCTGAGTTGACTTGCTGTCTTGGTTATTCATGATATTTGATGAATTCCTTCCCTGTCTAGGTATCTATATATGAGAGGCAGTTTCCTAGCAGATTAATATGAAAAGGTCATCGTATTATTTTCCAGTAGGTGGCACTGAATCACAAGTTTTTAACTCTTACACTTTTTTGGCTTCTCAGATCTTTGCTTGGTTGTGTTCCCTTGGTAGGCAGTTTCTCTCCTGTGTTCTGGCCATGACAATTTCAGGGGACCAACCTTCTAGGGAAATGCGGTGGGCAATGGGGCTTTAAATCGGTGAAATCTCCATGCTCTCCCTCACAGCCCAATGCTGCCATCGGTGTAGCAAAGATGTGTGGGGTGGGCTGGAGGAACCTGGATGGCTTTTTTGTTGTTTTGTCCTTATGGTAATAGGGACTTTGGATCACTGCTGACTTCCCCCTATGCCCTGATTGAAGGGCCCTTTGCTCAGGGGAAAATGTGATTTTGTAGAACCAGTTCTTAGGTGTGCGGATAATATGCTCTCAGCCTGACACCAAGGTGAATGAAGGTGATCTCTGGAGGGCCACAGTGTGGCCAGGCTCTGTGGCTTATTTCTTTGTTTGAAATTCGCCTGCCTGACAACTGCGGCTGCACCTCTGGGTTGTGTCCTTCCTTGCCCAGGTCTCTGGGCTCAGCTTCAGGTCAGAGTGCCCACCTCCTACAGAAATGTCCACTGAGCCCTAACCGGTTTGGCTCAGTGGATAGAGCATCGGCCTGAGGACTCAAGGGTCCCGGGTTCGATTCCGGTCAAAGGCATGTACCTTGGTTGTGGGCACATCCCCAGTGGGGAGTGTACAGGAGGCAGCTGATGGATGTTTCTAACTCTCTATCCCTCTCCCTTCCTCTCTGTAAAAAATCAATAAACATATTTTTTTTAAAAAAGAGAAATGTCCACTGAATCTCTTTGCTCCTCTGGCTGAAGGGAGTGCAGCCACAGTCTGAATCCTCCCCTCTCCAGGCTGAGCCCTGCCATGTGCTCTTAGGTGTAGGCCTGCATCCTGGCTTGTCTCAGCTTTCCTTCCCTCTCAACTCACATGTGCCCACCTTTAGATGTTTCAATGCATGGATCTCTCAGGCATGTTTGTGTGTTGATCAGGGAATCCTTTGTTGAGCTATAGCTGTTCAATTTGTTGAAACTTCAGGAGGAGAGACCATGGGGATTGCTCATGTTGCCATTCTTCTGACATCACCCATCACTTTAAATATCTCAGGCCAGTCTCTCCTGGCCTGAAATGTTTCTGTTGAGAAATCAGCTGACAGTCTTATGGGAGTTCCCTTGTAGGTAATTAACTGTCTTTCTCTTGCTGCTTTTAAGATTCTATCTTTGTCTTTAACCTTTGTCATTTAAATTATGGTGTGTGGTTGTGTGGGCCTTTTTGGGTTCATCTTGTTTGGGACTCTATGTGCTTCCTGGACTTGTGTATATTTTTCCTTCACCAGGTTAGGGAAATTTATAGTCATTATTTTTTCAAATAGGTTCTGAATCCCTTGCTCTCTATTCTTCTTCTTCTGGCACCCATATGATGCAGATGTTGTTATGCTTTATGTTGTTCTAAAGGTTGCTTAAAGTATCCTCGTTTTAAAAAATTCTTTTTTTGCCCTAGCAAAAAAAGATTTTGCTCTGTGGACAGAGTGTTGGCCTGCGGACAAAAGGATCCCAGGTTTGATTCCAGTCAGGGGCACATGCATATGCCCAGGTTGCAGGCTTGATCCCCAGTAGGGGGTGTGCAGGAGGCAGCCAATCAATGATTTTCTCTCATCATTGATGTTTCTATCTCTCTCTCCCTCTCTTTTCCTCTCTGAAATCAATAAAAATATTAAAAAAATATTCCTTTTATTGCTCTGATTGGGTTTTTTTTTTTACTTTGTCTTCCAAATTACAGATTTGATTCTCTGCTTTTTCCAAACTACTACTCATTTCTTCAGTGTATTCTTCATTTTAAAATTGTATTATTCATTTATCAGAACTTACAGACAGAACTTAGAACCTACACACAGAACTCAGAAGACAGAACTTAGAGACAGAACTTAGGTTCTATCTCCCTCTCCCTCTCCCTTCCTCTCTGAAATCAATAAAAAATATATGTTAAAAAATAAAATGTACAATACAATGGTTTTAGTATAGTCACAGAATCATGCAGCCATCACCACAATAAAAAAAAATTGTATTATTCATTTATGACTGGTTGCTTTTTATGGTTTCTATGTAAGGCTCAGTCACTGAAAGAACCTCTGGTGGAACTCAAGTTGTATGAGATACATTCCCAGTGAGTCACCAGGTAAAGGTGAGTGGTGTTCACCAGATTGGTATAGGTTCAAACTTGGTGCTAGTGCTGGGTTTGAGGCCCCTTAGTATATTGAGTCTAGCTGCCACCCATTGGGTGCTCACACATCTTTTTGGTTGGGTGGTGTCTCAAGGAGTTATTAGGGTGAGGCCAGCAGAGTCTATCAGACCCAAACAGACCAATATTTGGCTATGTCAAGGACGGGCTCTGCATTGCTTGAGTGTGTGAGGGAAACATGGCCCCTGTGCTAGAGCCACACAACTCAGTTTGTCCCAGATTCTGCCAGGAAGAGCCTGAGTTCAGTAGGGTGGGGCCTCTGGGAGTTGGGAGGACAGGGCTATTGGATCTCTCATGAGGGGGAAGTGTTGGTCAGGCTTTGATGAAATTGGGGGTTTGGCCCTGCTTCAAAGCCATACAACTCAGTCACTGGTATCCCTTGATTCTGCCTAGACCTCTACACCCTGGCCAAGACAGCTGACTCTTCAGGATGGGGCTGTGTTGGGTGGGCCTGTGCAGGGTGGAGTGAGAGGCAGTTCAGAGGATGGGGTTAATGCTTTCCCCCAAGCTTATGCCATATGAAGGAGGGTGCTGCGCCCAAGAAAGATGGTGTCTCTCTCCCCAGGACCATAAACACCAGAGGCTTTTCAAGTGACTCTAGCCCGGTTTGCCCTCCTTTCGCCAGAGCCCAGGGTGAATGGCTGCAAATGATTTTATGCATTGGCTTTTTAAGAGGATGCCATTGTCTCTAAAGGACTCCTGTTTCTCCCTGATGGGCTGAATTCCCACTGGCTTTCACAGCCAGATGTTATGTGAATGCTTCTTCCTGGCTCTGGTGCTCTGGGCTTTGGAACCCAGTGTGGGGTTTGACATGGAGACCCCCGGCTTCTCAGGGGGAATCCCCTGCAGCTGAAATATACCGTCAGAACCTTAGCCTGTTCGTGGGAGCCAGGCAGCCCTTTTTGTTGGTTGATGTGGCTTCTGTAAATGCTTGTTTGTAAGACTTCTTTCAGCTAGCCTCAGTCAGTTATTCAGGTTGGTTGCTCTATATTTTAGTTGTAATTCCAGTTTGGTCTTGGGAGGAAGTGAGTATAGCTTCTACCTCCTCTGTCACCATCTTGGATCCTCCTTTATCTCCATCCTCTTGATGATGAGAGCAAAAAAAGAGTATTACATATGTCTCCTTTTTTTCCCGTCCTTGACAATCCCCTGGCCTCCCCTACGCTCCAAAAGTACTTTTTTATAATAGCATTAAAAATGTCAAATATATAGGAAGAAATTTAGCAAAATACATATAAGATCTCTATGCTATAAGCTACAAAATATTGTTGAAGAAATTAAGGCAGTCCTAAACAAGTGGAGAGGTCTGTCATGTTTATTGAGTATAGGATTCAATATAGTTAAGATGGTGTTTTTTTCAAAATAAATGTGTGGACTCAATGGAATTCTAATTTAAGGCCCAGCAAGACTTTTTTTTTTGTAGACATAGACAAGCTGATTCTAAAATTTATAGAGAAAGGCAAAGGATTAGAATAGCTAATAAAAATTTTAAAAACAGAAACAGCCTTGGCTGGTATGACTCTGTTGGTTGGAGTGTCGTCCTGTACACCCTAGTGGTGACATCTGTACATGGCCTCACTGGAGACTGGCCAAGTGGGTTCCTTTGATCTAGTCGCTAGCATTCCAGTTTCAAGACTCTGAGTAGATCCACTTGGGTTATCTAACTTCCAAATCCCACTTAGGTTCTGGGAACTTAGGGCTAGTCTTGCATGTTTTTCAGGTGGGGGAGAGATGGGACTGCCATGGGTCCTCTGGTACCTAGACACACCCATATGTACTACTCCCCGGAGGCCCAATGACATAGGCCTCTCTGAGTCTTGCTGCTGGTTCTCCCAGGCTATTATCTGGTCCCAGTTCTAGGTCAGACTCTCAGACTTCAAGTTAGAGTGCATTGTCTGTCCATCATTCACCCCAACCCCCAGCACTCAGCCCAGGGAGGGACGGAGCAAGTATGGGCAGCAGGATGGGCCTAACCTCGTTTCCTTTCTCAACAGTTCCTTTCCCTGCCCAGCTTGGAGGGCATGCGTGTGCGTGTGTGTGTGTGTGCGTGTGCGTGTGCGCACGCATGC
>NW_006298786.1:377840-381235 GCF_000327345.1 Myotis davidii | reverse complement strand
ATTTCCACTCAGCCAGCCTTCCTGTGGTTCTGGATGATGTCCGTTCCGTCTTTTAGGTGTAATTTGAATTGGTTGTTCGAGGCAGCAATCTCCGGTGTTAACCTATGCCGCCATCTTGGTTTCCATAAGTTCTTTATATACAAAGAAGATACATCCTTAGCTCTCCTTTCACATATAGGGTGCCTTGCAGATGAGGATAGCGGTGAGGGATGGATAACAAGCCTTGTATTTTTCTACTTTATCACCTTTTAAATCTTTGGTCTCAGGCTAGATGGTACTTTTGAAATTAAAAACCAAGTATGTATCTTCTTTATGTTCTGATTCCCTTTCCTAAAGCACTGGGCGAGTCTGTCTAGCTGTGTGGGAAGGGGAAGGAGGCTGCTGGTATCATGATCCCTATTCATATTCCTTCCTCTACATTTCCTGGGGGATTATCAGGTCAAGGCCCCAAGGCCTGACCACAACCTGGAGTGCAGGGCCTTTATGGTCAACCATCAGGGAAGTGGTGGAGTCTAGGACAGGACCTGGAACTTGGGGGGAATTGGGGTCTCTGAGCAGATGGAATAAATACACCCTCAAATGTCTGAGTTCTGAACAAATTGAGAAATATCTCAGAGGAATGGCAGATGGAGTCCAGAGCATGGCCTAGAGGTGGTGGTGATCACTCTGACCACAAGGAGGCTGTCTGAAGTGAGCTGAGCAGTTGGCCAGGGGCCTCTAGGACAAGCATGGGGCCCACTTCTAAGTTATTCTGGTATATTTCCCTTGGCTCATTCCCAGGTCTTTAGGAAATTCTCACAAAAAGTAATACTCTGAGTTCAGACTATGGTGAAGTGTTGGGGTAAGAAAGATTTTGTGCCTGTGGCTTGGTGAGCAGCATGGGACACAGCGCCCACCCCCTGAGGACAGACTCATGTCTGCTTGGAGGCCAGGGGCAGCTGTGTCCTCCGGCCCGACTGGTAGGGCTGCCAGTGGTAGGAGATGGAGAGCACCAAGAGAGGACGGAGGAGCATCTGAGGGTCTCGCTCTCGAGGCCCCTGAGATACTTGTAGGAAGTGCTGGCAGGTTAGCCAATGGAGGCGCTCATCTTCCTTGTTTGGGTCACAGTGGATTTGGACATTGGTCTGTGTCTTGTGTGCTGGGATCATTGCTAAGTGCCCTTCACAACACACGAGGCCCAGAGGAACCCCATGTTCTCAGATAGAAGCTTCAACATGGAAGTTTAGTCATGGGATGTAGATGAGGAGAAAGCGATTTTTAAGTTTATAAGATTAATCTACCTCAAGTGCCTTGTCAGACTGTGGGAGACAGTGTCGGATGAGCCATAACACTCAGCCCTTCCCAGGCAGTGCTCCCCACACAGCGCCCTTGGTGCCTGGCTGCCCTGAGCAGCTGTCATAACACTGGAGTCTGCAGCTCTGCTTCGGACAGTTCTGTTGCCAGATCTGAGTCTGATGTTTGCATTTTGTGCTGCCCCACTCTAGGCCTGAAAGGGGGCTCTCTGCACCTCAGTTTCCTGAGTTCCAGCTGATTTGCATGTTGGGTATCCCGAGTCTTCGCTGTGTCCTCGCCTGTCTTGTTGCAGAAACTCTTGACCTGGACTATCACCTCGCCTGAGGGTGGGAAATGTCAGGAGACGGGCAAGGCAAGCGGGTCAGCCCTGGTTCTTCCTTCCCAGCTTCCCTGGGGTACATAGTTAAGGCTTTTTTTCTTATATATATATTTTATTGATTTTTTACAGAGAGGAAGGGAGAGAGATAGAGAGTTAGAAACATCAATGAGAGAGACTCATCCAGCCTTTCTGTGGTTCTGGATGATGTCCGTTCTGTCTTTTAGTTGTATTTTTGAAGTGGTTGTTCGAGGCAGCAAACTCCGGTGTTGACCTATGCCACCATCTTGGTTTCTCCAGACTTTGGTTTTAAATTAGAGAAGGTTGACCTTGTGGTCTCTGCAAATATTCCTTGGTCTCAGTCTCTGACCCTTCTACTGTTTTATTTGAACACCTGGGGACTCATTGCTAGGTCCCGAGAGACTGGAGCCATGTTGTTGACTCTTTGTGTCTGGTAGCTTTTCTATTACACTTTAGTACGTAGAACCAGCCCCTTTCCTTCCACCTCCTGTTCTCACTGCAGCCTGCGCCCACAGGCTTGCCCATGTGTGAAGTGTTCATTCTACTGTCACTAACCTCTGTGAGACAGCATTGTCTTGCACTGCTGTTCTTATCCAAGGACAAAGAAACTAAGGCAAAGGAGGCAGGTGCTGGCCCAAGGTCACACAGTCTGTGGAAAAGCTTAACTGCATTCAGGTTCTCCTTGCCGAATGAATAGGACCCCAGTGCTGTGTGGACCTACTGCAGCTGAGAAGGGCTGTCATGCTAATGGCCTCCACTCTTCTCTGTCTCTCTGGGGTCCAGTGGAGGCAAGTGGGACCCTCACTTACCTGAGAAGACTTTCTGTTTGCAGAACACCTTCAGTGGCGGGCAGAGCACCAGTCTAATCTAATTCAGTGGAGGGTGGAGATAAACGGTAACAAGGTAGACATGCTGGAAAGTATGCCCGGATGAATCAAAGTGTAGCTTAAATAGAGCCCCTAGCTTACACCCAGGAGATTTCATCTTAAATGACCACTTTGAACTAAAACTAGCCCAAACCCTGCGTAAGAACAGCGATGACCCTTCTTCCTTCCCTTCTCCATTCTGCTTCCCTTTCTCCAAATTCTCGGAAGTTGTGGAAGGGAGATCTTTTTGTCATTAGCATGACATCTTCTGGTACTCCTTGGAGTTAGTTACTTTTCCTTCTAATTTCCTGAACCGGGGTCACTGCTTAAATTAAACCAATGATCATCGCAAAACTCCAAGGAAATGCTATTCAAATGCATTGTCCTGGTAGATCTATTTATTACTATAACAACTTTCCAGTAGATGGCAGGAAAGCGTCATGAAGAGCAGGTGCCTTATTGTAATTTGTGGGACTTATCTGTGAGTCGTCAGTGGCCCCAGACCTGGCACATCTGACTTACAGCACTCACTGCTGAGCTGGGGCCACTGCAGGAAGATGACCATGGTAAGCTTGGCCTTGAGGCTCTGGGCTCAACCTGGCTGCACCTGAGGGAGCAGGGTACAGGGTCCTCCCCTCCAGTGCACCAGCAGGACGGCCTGGCCCTCGGTCCTGCCCTGGTAACTACAGGGACCCTTCCAAGACACACAGTTTAGTCCAGGAGTCCTCACTATGGCTGGCAGGCCAAATCTAGCCACTACCTCTTTTTGTTTGCCCAGCAAAGTGAGAATGGATTTTACATTTTAAAATGGTGGAAAAAGTAGAAAGAAAATATTTTGTGGCCTGTAAAAATTATATAAAATTCAAATTTTGCCCTGGCTAGGTTGGCTCCGTGGATAA
>NW_006298786.1:374242-376243 GCF_000327345.1 Myotis davidii | reverse complement strand
GGATGTGCAGGAGGCAGCCAATCAATGATTCTCTCTCATCATTGATGTTTCTATCTCTCTCTCCCTCTCCCTTCCTCTCTGAAATCAATAAAGATATATTTAAAAAAAATAAAATTCAAATTTCAGTGTTCACAAATAAAGCTTTATTGGAACACAACCATAATAATTTGCTTATTCATTCATATATTGACAATGGCTGCTTCTACCCTCATAGAGCAGAGCTGAGAAGCTGTGAAGGATACAGTGTGATGGCAAAGCCTATAATATTTACTATCTGGCCCTTTACACAAAAATGTTACCAACCCCTGGTTAGTACTTTGGGGCTTCCACAGGCACCAAACTATCACGATATTTTCTGGGTACACGCAGGATCAAGATGGAGTAGGGAGAGCTGGGGCTGGTGTGCGTTGGTCCTTGAGAACCTCAGGAAGTGTGGGTATGGGCTCTCCTCTCCAGCCCATCGAACTATATCCAGAGGGTGCAATGCCTTGGTGGAAGCATCTCCCCTCAACTCCAGGCCTGGCTGCAGTCTGTGCAGCCTTAATCATGAGGATGTGTTTTTGTTTCAGTATCCCCATCTGTGCATGCACCAACTATGACCCCTGGACCTAGCAGAACGCTTCCAGATTTTTAAATGCCTTTGTGACAGTTTGACCCATGCTCAGTGGGTCAACACTGAGTGCATAGTATTCAACTCAGTCATGTGAGATTGAGCATCTATCTCAATCCAAGCTGATTTCCACCAGTGTGTAAGGGAAATGCTTCATGATTGTCTGGATAACTGGAGGAGGTTGTGCCTAGACAAGAGTTTGCTATTGGGCTGTGGAAATTGCTTTCATTGAATTGTCTGTCGAAGATGTTTCAATGAAACAGACAATTCAATGAAAGCAATTCCCACAGCCCAATGCTTGACTTCCTGGGCCATATCCTGTTAAAAAGGACATGCTTATGATATTTAGTCAAATATTCACCTCCTTTCAGGATGTCCTGTTATCTCTGCATCTCTACAAAAGCTGTCCAGCTTTTGGTTTTATAAAATGAAGAGTTATGAGGATGGATGGCAGTGATGGTTACACAACAGAGTGAATGTACTTAATTCTGCCAAGCTGTACACTTACAGGTGGTTAAGATAGTAAATTTTATGTTATGTGTATTTTACCATGCACACTAATAAAAGAGAAACATGCAAATCGACTGTTCCTCCACTATGCCCACCAGACAACCAGAGAAATATGCAAATTAGCCCAACAAAGATGGTGGTTAATTTGCATACACAGGTGCAGAACAAAGACTGAAGACAGTGCAGAAGGAAGCCAAGTGCTGCAGAAGGGAGCCAAGCGGCGGAGAAGGGAATGGAGCCAAGTAAGCGGAGACAGGAGGGAGTGAGGCAGCAGAGATGGGAGGGAGCAAGGCGGCAGAGAAGGGAGGGAGTAAGGCAGCGGAGATAGGAGCGGAGCTGTGGTGGCAGACATGGGAGGGAGTGAGGCAGTGGAGATGGGAGGCAGCCGAGGCAGCAGAGATGGGAGGGAGTGAGGAAGAGGAGAAGGGAGCGAAGCCCGCCTCTGCTCCCTTCTCTGCTTCGCTCCTGCCTCAGGAAGCCCTATTCTTGCAGGAATAGGCCTGAGGAAGCCTGTTCTTGAAGTACCGTATTTGCCGGCGTATAAGACGACCCCCTAACATTTCCACTCAAAATACAGAGTTTGTTATATACTCGTCGTATAAGACTACCCCCTCTTCCGCACACCAAATAAAAGGTAAAACAATATCAGATTTGATTTTAACATTTTAATTTATATTCAAATGCTTATGACATGCAGGAAAACTGTCACAAGGCTGTATGTAATCAAACATATACATAAAACAGTGCAAGTTTATTACCGGTAAACATACCGGTAATTCACTAAAGAAAACACACTCTATAGACTGGTACCGTAGATGCTTCTCAGGAACACAGGCAAGCAGCCCACAACCTAGAGGGACTGTCAATGATAGAAGAAAGAT
>NW_006298786.1:371912-373008 GCF_000327345.1 Myotis davidii | reverse complement strand
CAGGCAGGAAGAAAGGCAAGCAGTTAGGGGTGATCAGGCAGGCAGGCAAGTGATTAGGGGTGATCAGGCAGGCAGGTAGGCAAGCGGTTTGGAGCCAGAGGTGCTGGATTGCAAGAGGGATGAGTGACTGCCAGCTTAGGCACAGCAGTTGGACATCCTGGAGGGGTCCTGGATTGAGAGAGGGTGCAGGCCGGTCTGAGGGGACTCCCCCCACCCCTATGCATGAATTTCATGCACTGGGTCTCTAGTAATAAAAATAAAAAGAAAGAAGTCCAGAATGTACCTCCTCCTCTGCTGTCATTTGGTGCAAGACACTGCCACCTCCTTCCTCAGGTGATTGTGAGAGCTTCCTAATGGAGCTATTATATCCTTACACTATCATAGTCTCCTCGCATAGCACCTAGAACGATCCTTTACAATATCAGAGCTCATGACCCTCTTCTGTGCAAAATTCTGCAATGCCTCTCAACGCACTGCGAGCAGAGGCTGAAGTCCTTGCAATTGTCTGCCAGTCCCTCCAAAGTCTGACCCCCTTCCCTCTGACCTATCCACTTTCTCTTATTCCTATCCATCCCCACGGTCTCCTTGCCATTCCTCTGCTGCATCAGCTGGGTGAGTTCCTGTGTCGATATTCTCCTAGCTTTTTCTCAGCTGTCAGATTCTTTAACAGGCCCAGCTTGACTCTGTAATACTGCAACCTGTCTTCCCCTCCATTTGTGCTGCTCTGTATCATCTCTGACATGCTATGTGATGTTTTTAAATTTAAATTTTATTTTTTGATTATAATTTACACTTAATATTATTTTGTATTGGTGCTTAGATAATCATATACTTTATAATGTGTTCCTCTTGATATTTTCAGTACCCACTTGGCACCATACATGGTTATTGCAATATTAGAGGCCCGGTGCATGTATTCGTGCACTGGTGAGATCCCTTGGCCTGGCCTGTGGGGATCGGGCTGAAACCAGCTCTCTGACATCCCCCAAGGGGTCCTAGATTGCGAGAGGGTGCAGGGACCCCACTGGTACATGATTAGGGCCAGGGAGGGATGCAGGAGGTTGGCCAGCCAGAGAGGGACCATGCGAGGGCTCTA
>NW_006298786.1:364842-370839 GCF_000327345.1 Myotis davidii | reverse complement strand
GGAAAAACAATGTGATCCTTCAGTGTGTGGGCCAATGCTTTAGCCACTGAGCAACACCGGCCAGGGCTATACCACCACTTTTTTATCCACTGGTCTATTGATGGGCACTTGGGTTGCTTCCATATCTTAGCTATTGTAAATAATGTTGCAATGAACATAGGGAGCATATATTCTTTCAGTTTAGTGTTATGAGTTTCTTTGACTATATATCCAGAAGTGAAATTAATGGGTCATGAGGCAGTCCCATTTTTAAGTTCTTATGGTAACCCCATACTGTTTCCATAGTGGCTGCACCAATCTTCATTCCCACCAATAGTGCACTAGGGTTCTCTTTTCTTCATATCCTCATCAGCACTTGTTTGTGAATTTATTGATGACTAGAGGCCCGATGCACAAAATTCTTGCAAAGGGCTCGGCCCTCGCAGCCTGGCTGCCTTGGCCCTTGCAGCCTGGCTGCCTCGTGGCCCCATGGCCCCGCCCACTGGTCATTTCAGAAGGTCGTCTGGAAGGTCATCCCACCGTCCAGTCTAATTAGCATATTAACTCTTTATTATATAAGATAGCCATTCTGTCAGGTTTGAGGTGGTATCTCATTATGGTTTAATTATCATTTTCTGATGATTAGTGACATTGAGCATCTTTTCATATGTCTATTGGCCATCTATATGTCCTCTTTGGAGAAGTAACTATTTAGGTCCTTTGCCCATTTTTAAGTTGGATTATTTGTTTTTTGGTGTTCAGTTGTATGAGTTCTTTATACATTTTGGATATTAACTCCTTTCTATGTGATTTGCTTGTTTATTATCCACTATTTAATCTGATGAGGATGTAAACCCCATCAAGTCAGGCATATTTGGTTCATGATGTACCCTAAGTGCTTAGAACAGCCGTGGGCAAACTACGGCCCGCGGGCGGGATCCGGCCCATTTGAAATGAATAAAACTAAAAAAAAAAAAGACCGTACCCTTTTATGTAATGATGTTTACTTTGAATTTATATTAGTTCACACAAGCACTCCATCCATGCTTTTGTTCCGGCCCTCCGGTCCAGTTTAAGAACCCATTGTGACCCTCGAGTCAAAAAGTTTGCCCACCCCTGGCTTAGAATAATATCTGGCACAGAGCAGCTCAATACATATTTTTTCATGGGGAATATTTTATTTTTAATTTAAAAAATTTTCAATTAGAGTTGACATTCAATATTACATTAGTTTCAGATGTACAACATAGAAGTTAGATATTTATATAACTTACAAAGTAATCCCCTAGTAAGTCTAGTACCCACCTGGCATCATACTCAACACATTTTTTTGAATGACTATATAAACAAATCTTTGAGGGGTGAGCCTTCCCAAGTACTTAAGCCTGTGCTGGAATCATAGGTACTCCTTCTACTAACAAATTACCTCAAAAAGGTTGGGTATTGTTTTAAGAGGGCTCCTGGTCAGGATCTTTTTAAAAGTGAGGTACGTAGTCTTACTATCCTTGTTGAACTGAAGAGAAAACGTAGGCAGCCTTCAGACTTGAACCCAGGGTGGTTGGCGCCAGAGTGCCTGCTCTTGATGCTCCACATCACCACCTTTCCTGCAGTGCACCAGAACCTGACCTTGTCTTCTCTCCAGACAAGGTCATATCTGGCCTCTAGCTCAATTTGGCTTTTTTCTTAGCTACACCGTCTCTGTATCCCCACTTTTCTGGGAGGGAGCACACATAATTTTTCACTTTGTAGGTGTGAAAACTGAGGCCCAGCCATTTTTAGTAACTGGACTCTAACTAAGGAATTCCAGATGCCATGGTTGAATATGCATGCTGTGCAGCCTTCCATTCTGCTCCTCGTTCTCCTCAATAAATCAGATAAAGGTATGGAGTGGATGCCAATTAGATCAACAACAGTAGAAACTGGGGTGGGAAGTGGGTAAGGAAAGCTCACTAGAAGGTGACTGGGATAAAGTATTCAGAATCGTGGGGGATAGTGGAGGGGCCGAGTGTTTTTAGCTTTGAAAACTCTTTTAATATTTGAATGTCTATGTGGAGGCGTTCAAGGTGTCATGGAGTCCCAGAGAGATGCCATTAGAGGGAGGCGGACAAATGTCTCTGAACTTTAGTTTTCAATCAGTGCAATTACACCCATTAAGACCCACTCTGCAGAGTTATGCTAGAAAGTCATGTAAGAAAGGCACCCAGCAAAGCTCTTCACACCCCATTAGTGCACGGCACCATGAATGTGATTGTGAGTGAATTGTAATTACAAGACAAGAAAACTACGTTGGCAACTTGATGAGGATGGTTTAAAGAGAGGATATGTACCATCATCCCACCCTTAGCTGTTTTCAATACAAGCACGACAGCCATGTCGACAGCACTATTTTGGACAAGTTCATTTACTTTGGTAAATAGAACGTATATACTATTATTTTACATATGACACCATGTAGCTAGGATAATTGAAACAGAAATATTCATTGTACATACATTGTGTGTATATTCTCTGGCTTACATATAATCAGTAAATATTCCATGACTTGTGTCTCTTCAGAAACATGTGGAAAGATGAACAAAAACTAATCACAACATTAAAGCATGACGGGGTCAGGGAATCTTGGAAATGGGAAGGACGTTGGAAATGGGCACAGAATGAAATTCAACGTCTAGAGGGAGGGTTTAGAAGTCTCCCCAGACCCCTTTTCTGGCTGTCTACAGCCGTCTCCCTTCCTGCTAGAGTGTCACATTTGGCACCCACTCCTGGAAATCCAACAAAATCTTTCAGTTAAATTCCATAATGACTCCCTCGTGCCAACCTGATGTTAATTTGCTTCCTATCGTTGCACCTTCAGTGGTTTCCCAGTCCCTTTAAGAGAGACTCGGAAGAAATTCATAATCTGGCACCAGGGTACCTAAGGCCGTTACTTCCCTTCACACGCCCTTTCCCCCAGCATTGGCCTCAGCGTGAGCATGGGTTTCTGAGTCGGGGTCTGCAGTGCTCTGGCTGCAGAGCCCAGGACCTGGAGGATCAGCGGGGCCACGGCCTTACCCTCTGTGATCTAGGATTCCGCTCTGATTTGTTTTCACACTGCATTGCAGTGGATGTTGTGATGAGCTGGGGGGGAAAGTCAGTGTTAGGGAACAACCTCAAGCCTCCGTGAATCCAGCCAGACTAGAGTGTTGGTGTGTAGCAGGATTCAGTAACCAGCACGTCCCAATCTTGGACAGTCCTTTTAGTGAGGGAGGCACCCTGTGCTGGTTCCTTTGATCTTCACACCAGAGCCTCCCTCATAGCTAAAACCCAGCTCACAATTCTTCCCACATCACCTGCCCGCCTGACTGAGCATGCCTGTTGGCATACACCTTTCATCTTCCTCAAAGTTCAGCTGGCACAATGTGCTCCTATAGAATTAAAAAATGTCCAGTAGTAGTTAAAATTAATGTTAAAATATATTTTATTTAACCGAATATATTCAAAATATTACTTCAACACATAATATTAAAAATGATCAGAAATATTTTGCTTTCTTTTTTCTGCCCCAAGTCTTAGAAATCTGGTGTATTTATTTTTCTTTTTTTGTTATGTTTTGTTTTGTTTTGTGTGTGTGTGTGTTTTCCCCTCAAATCAAATGGGGGTGTGTCAGAAATCTGGTGTCTTTTATACTCAGAGGACACATCTCAGTTCAGGCTTCCTCCATTTCAAGTGTTCAGTTAGTGGCCACTCTGTTGACACAGTAGGTCTGCAGACAGACAAACAGGTGTTAGCTCTATAGCCACATGAAGCTGAGTTTGAATCTAGTGCCATGGATAGAATGTCTGGCCTGGGGAAAATACCTTCACTTTGTAAACCACAGTTTTTAGGTAAGTGGTGATATTAGCTGTTACCTCATAAGGCTGTTGTGAAGATAAATGAGATAATATATGTTCTGGCACAGTGCAAACACTTAAGTATTAATTGCTGTCATTATGTTATAAGTACCCCACGCTAACCGATTGCGCCACTGGAGCTCCTGCTGTCATTATTTTAGCTATATTTTAAATTTTAGCATTTATGTGCGAGATCAGTGCTGTTATATTTTCTTGCATCAACTTCATTCCATGAGCATCTGTAGGTGATGAAACGTGAACTTGCTTTGAGGGCTTTAGTTGGATGTATGTTCTTAAAACACACTTCCATGAAGTTGGTTTTAAAATTTTGTTTCTTTTGAGCATTTTATTATGGAAATATTCAAACAGCAAAGTTGAAAGTATTACAGTGAACACTGCAGACACACCATCTAGAGCAAAATGTACTTTTTAGTCTACTTGCTTTATTAAATGCCTACTCATCTTCCTATCCTTTTATCCATCTATACATAATCTTACTTATTTTTATAATTATTGGGGCCAATATTCATACTGAAAAAGTTAAAACACTAATTAAGATGCATTAATCATGTCTGCTTTTGCACATCTTTCAGAAAATTGCCAGAATAGTGACAAAAAATGTGAAAGGATTTACATGACTCCAATTATTCAACTAATATAATTGATCTATTATAATATTTAGTAAAGAGGGTACATGTTCTATTCCAACACCCATGGAAATTTTATGACCATTATTATAAAAATAAGAAAACATACATGCTATATCTTCTGAAGGCAGTGACTAAAAAAAGAGTCTTTCCAAACCAATCCACTTTGAAAATGAAAAAAAAAAACACCCAAAAAACAAAACCCATTCTAAACAAGGCTTAACTATAGAGAATATCAACTAAAAAGTACAGACTCTTTAGAAATTAGTATTACCAAAGCGTGATATAGTATGTCTAAGTGCAACTCAACAGACCGTTCCTGCTTTTAAGTATATTTTAGGAAGTACTTGTTAAAAAACAACAGAAAAGCACAAATTAATGAAGATTGACAAGTGAAAGAAAAAAGATGATTCTTTGAAAATATCAAAATAATTCAACCTTTTGACAGTAGTCAAGAGAAAAATAGAAGACAATATTAGGACTGAGAATAAGAAACTCAGTGTGGTTTGTGAAAGGTAAGACATTTTAGAAAGAAGAAATCCCCTTTAAATGTATTTAAACAATCTAGATAGGAAGAACAAATGCTGGGAAACTATGATCTAATAATTTTGCACAAAAGTCCCAATAACTATGGAAAAAATGGAAAAATGGACTAAAATGTACTTCTAAAAGAACCACCATCATGCAAGGAAACGATACTTTCTGTTATTTATGTTGTTCCAGACCCAGCAATAGATGAAACAGTCCTGATTTTTTTCCTAAATGGTGAACATAGCCCTGTTCCCACTTTGGAAAAGAGAATAGCAAGACAAGGAAAATGTATAAGTCAATCTCACTCAAAAACAAAGATGAAAAATCTCAGTTAAAATGTTAGCAAATCAAGCAAACTTAGAGTAGCGCGTTCTGACCAAGAATGTCTTGTCCAAGCCATGCTAGTATGTATAGTTCTACAAAAGGAACTCTTAACATTATTCACTATGTCCCTAAGGTGGAAGGAAACAAAGAAACCTGTGGCCTCCTGAATGGATGCCACAAAGCACATCTGAGAAGCTGTAAAAGTCTTTCCCCCGGGTCCCCACTGAGTGCAGTACTCGGAAAGGTAAACAGATGTGACACTGGCCCTTCATTGTTCCCAAGAAAGTAAATGCTTATAGGGTTAAATTTTCTCTAAGCCCAGTTTTCTGAGTAATTCTGCCTAAGTCAGCTAAAAACATCTCACTCTGCAAATCAAAACAACAATGAGGTACCATCTCACACCTGTCAGACTGGCTATCATCAACAAATCAACAAACGACAAGTGCTGGAGAGGATGTGGAGAAAAAGGAACACTTGTGCACTGCTGGTGGGAATGCAGACTGGTGCAGCCACTATGGAAGACAGTATGGAGTTTCCTCAAAAAACTGTAAATGGAACTCCCATTTGACCCTGTGATCCCACTTCTAGGAATATATCCCAAGAAACCAGAAACACCAATCAGAAAGGATATATGCACCCCTATGTTC
>NW_006298786.1:359874-364309 GCF_000327345.1 Myotis davidii | reverse complement strand
CTGCAATTTGGGGAAGGGGACCCTTCTGAACACGTTAGCGCCCAGGTGACTGACACTATACTTTCCATCCGGAAGACAAAACAGGCTGGGCGCTTAATGTGTTAAGACAAAAACACCTTTCTTATGCAAATTTCACAAAAACATATGACTGTATGAATACATTGACAGAGAACCTAAAAAAAAAAAAAAGAAACATCTCACTCTATCTTTAGCTCTTTGTTTATATATAGCTTGGGGATATTTATATTGTTTTTGTGAATTTTTTGTTAATCCTCAACCAAGGATATTTTTCCCATGAGATTGTTTTTAGAGAGAGTCGAAGGGATGGGGCGAGACAGAGAGAAACATTGATGTGAGAGAGACAGATACACCGATTGGTTGCCTCCCGCATGCGTCCTGACCGAAGCCAGGGAATGAGCCTGCAACCAGGTACATGCCTTTGACCGGAATCAAACCCAGGACCTTCAGTCCATGGGCCAACACTCTAACCATTGAGTCAAACCGGCTAGGGTTGTTTTTGTAAAATTTAAACAAAAGCAGGGCCATAGTTATTATCACTCCAGGCTAGAAGTGGAGCTAAAGGTCCTTCAGATTTCTGGAGGTACATGCTTTTGTGCTGACAGCACGAAGCCTCCAGGTAGAGTTAGGAGAGCTCTCATTCCAAATGGAGGAAAGGGAGCAGGACCCAAGCCTTACAACACACAGGGCCTTGCTTTGACCTTTCTCATTAGGTGGAGTAACTGGAGGATTCCTACAAGTGGTATTTTGATCATTGCATAAGTTATTAATTTAAACCAGACAGAATGCCTTGGAAGATTCTTCATTCAGAGTAGGGGTTTTTATAAATTTCCATGAGTTTTCACCCAATTCTCCTTTGTTTATTTTGTTGAGATATGGCAATATTTTATAAATTAGACTTTTTCACCTTTGGGAATAAACCAGACTTGGAAAAAATTTTTGTCAGAATTTTGGATGAAGTTAGAGCTGCATAAATTATGAAACCAAGACTGCTGATTTGAGGAAGTAAGATGGATGGAGTGCTGTCTGGCCTGGGTCAGCACTGGCCTCCTGGCCCCAGCCTCAGGTGCGTGAGCTCACGCCTTCTAGGCCACATGTCCACCTTGAGCCCAATGGAACAATCAACCTGCATTTAATGGTAGTCAGGGTACACTGGTTGAAAGGAACCATATGTGAAGCTAGCTTATCTCTCTGGGCATTAATTAGATTAGGAAATGATTTCTTTTTTTTAAAATATATTTTATTGATTTTTTACAGAGAGGAAGGGAGAGGGATAGAGAGTTAGAAACATCGATGAGAGAGAAACATCGATCAGTTGCCCCCTGCACACTCCCCACCGGGGTTGTGTCCACAACCAAGGTACATGCCCTTGATCGGAATCGAACCTGGGACCCTTTAGTCCGCAGGCCGACACTCTATCCTCTGAGCCAAACCAGTTAGGGCGATTAGCAAATGATTTCTGATGGGATAGTTTACTGACCATCCTTTGGGCAGAACTGGCCCCCTTGCATGGGCAAAATTGTCTTAAAGGATGTGTGATGAACACAGTGATTAATACCCAGTGTTTGTGTCCTGAAAAAAAAAAACACATCAGGGAACCAGCAGGCTTGATGGTTAGCTATTCAGCACCTATGGTTGCCCACATGATCTCTTGAATTTCCCTTTTTTGTCCCCCACTCTAGCACTTGCCGTGGACCGGCAGTGGCTCTGGCCCTGGCTTCACTCTCCATGGCAGGGATGCAGAGTGCATGCTGAGAGAGTGGCCAGAATGAAGAATTGGGTAGTCTGATTTTTACCGGCAGCCAGACTGCAGTCACCAGGAGGAGATGGAGCCGACACTGAGGAGAAAGAGAAGAATGGAGAACTCCATGACACCGGAGAGTCCCGGGCCCCCCACTTCTGGAGTTGTCTTGGATCTTGGCTCTCCAGTTACACGTTCTAATTGTTTTTAAGCCAGGATGATGTTGGGCTTTCTCTCAAAGCTCCTGCACAACACAGAGTGAGGATTAGTCTGTGATTTTCTGAGTGTAAGACTTCTGGAGACTTCCCTTTCCGTGGAGGCCCCCTCACTTACAGCCCAACCCTCTCAAATGAACCATTTCTTTTGACTTGCTTCTTTTTAATAGTGTTTTAACCTCCATATCATGGAGTAATAATAATTATAATTGCTAATATTTACTGTGCATTTACTCCATTAGGCACTCACTCCCACAAGCATTTTATATGTATGCATATCTTGTAATCCTCACTATATTGCTCTGAGGCCAGGACTGTCATTTCCCCATTTTGGAGAAAAAGAAGACTAAGGTAGAAAGAGGTGCCTGAGGTCACACTGTGAGTGACGGGCCTGGACCCAGGTGTAATCCGGTCCATTACAGACAGTAATCAGTTCACTGCCACCCTGTGCAGATTTCACAGGACACAACGGACTGTGGCTGTGAGTTTCTCCAGGAGATGTCCCGGGCAGGGTGACAGAGAGGTGAGCTTTATGATAAAGATTTAGAATTAATGTTTCACTTCTCTTTGTAATTGAAAACATGAATAATTGTTGTAAGTCACCCTCAAGCACTATCCTGACATAGACAGCAAAAAGTAATGAGAATGCATCTGAACCAAGGACTGATTATATATTATTTAGATTCTTTATATCTTTTAGTTTTTTATGTACTTGGTCTGTTAAAAATGTTTATCAAAGTAGATACATTAAAACCTTCCAGGACACTGGTTTATTCTAAGCTTCTCTTAGGAGTTTTGGAAATAGCTGTCTACTTTACAATTTAGATTGACTGTAAGCACTGTTTTCCAGACTGCTCTTGATCCACACAGGCAATCCAAGCCAAGTGGTGAGTAGAAATGGAGGTAGAAGAAGTGAGCATTTCCCAACTCTGCCACCGTGTGGTATTAAATACTATGACCTTTGCTTTACTTTGATTTATATTTGTCCTCCCTGTGACTTTAGGTTTTCTGAGACTTCATTTTAGGGATCTCTTTTACAGTTGAACTTAGTTTTTTGTTTTTGCCCAAGTATTCATGTTTCTTTGCTTCCAAATGATAATCCCTGGCATATCAAAATATGTTCTTGTAAGTTGCTGTTTTTGTTTAAAGCCATGGTAACGCAGTTGAATGACTGTTGGAGGTAGCCATTTCACAGAACGTTTAAATATAGTGAGCCAAGTCTGTTTGACATAGCACCTCACAGCACATGAGTTAAATCCTCTTTGACAAATGTTTTGATCGCTGTAAGGTGCAGTGAGGGGAGGGTTCTGGAGGAGTTGTGACTGGTATCCCCGCACCTTCTGCCAGGTGTGCCTGTGGCTGTGAAGAGCTCTGGTCAGCGGGAGCTGTTTGGCCACAATAGCTCCAGTTTCACAAATCTTTGTGCCCCTCTGTCCACTCCTGCCTGCTGGGCATGGCTGGCCTCACAGAGGCTCCACTGCCAGAGTCGGGTCAGCATGAATTGAATGAGCTCTTGGTGGGAGAGTGCAGAGCGTGTGACAGGATCCCTCCCCCCGTTCTTCTTCAGCATACACATCCCCTACACAGCTGATCTGTTTCCTACTCAGATTCCTTCATTACGCATGCATTCAGTCCAGAATAAGTCGTTCTGGACTGATTCGAAGTTGTTTTACTTTATTTTAAAAATTGATGTACAGTAAGTGTGATTTTTGGGGGAGTGTACAGTCCAATGAGTTTTTAAACATGTATATATTCACCTGAATGAGGACACCGAACTGTTCCATCACTCTGGAAACTCCTCTATAGTCACCCTGCCCCTTCACCATCTGAACTGGCACCTACTGAACTGTTCTCCATCACTATAATTTGGTCAGTTTGAGAATGTCATATAATGGATCAAAGTGTATGTAACCTTTGCCCGGCTGGTGTGGCTCACTGGTTGACCATCAACCCATGAGCAAGGAGGTCACGGTTAGAGTCCCAGTCAGGGCACATGCCTGGGTTTCAGGTTTGATCCCCACCAGGGGGCTGGCTGGAGGCAGCAGATTGATGATTCTCTCTCATCATTGATGTTTCTATCTCTCCCTCTCCCTTCCTCTCTGAAATCAATAAAAATATTAAAAAAGAATATGTAACCTTTGAAACTGGCTTCCCCCCCACAGTATAATACCTTTGAGATTCATCCAAGTTATTGTATCAATAATGTGTTTTATTGCTGAGAAGTGTTCCATCATCTGAGTGTATTACAGTGTGTTTACCCATTCAACCACCAAAGGACAATTGGATTATTTTCTGTTGTTGGTGACTATGAATAGAGCAGCTATAAGCATTCATGTATATAAAATTGTTTTTAAAAAAGTTCCTTTAAAAAAAGTTTCTTTTTAAGAGATTTTAAAAATGAGTTTCCTTTTTGAGTACTGTTACTGTGGAGATTTTAAAACACCTGCAGATTCTGACACTC
>NW_006298786.1:358907-359835 GCF_000327345.1 Myotis davidii | reverse complement strand
GAGGTGGTGTCTATGTTCCTATTGGCTGAATCTGAGTGAGTTGCTACGAACAATAATATACAGCCGAAGCGATGCTGTGTGACTCTGAGGGCAGGTCATACAAGGCTATGCAGCCCTGGCCGGGTGGCTCAGTTGACTGGAGCATCGTGTCGTGCACTGGAAGGTCGGGAGGTTTGATTCCAGTTCAGGGCACATACTTAGGTTGTGGGTTCCGTCCCTGGTCAGGGCAGGTATGGGAGGCAACCAATGTCTCTCACATTGATGTCTCTCTCTCTCTCTCTCCGTCCCTCTTCTCACCCTTCCTCCATCTCTAAAATCAATTTTAAAAAAGGCTCTGCAGTTTCTGCCTTGTTTGCCAGAGCACCTGCCCTTGGACTCTGGAGGCACCATTGGAGAGGTCCCCTTGGTCTCTGACACCACCGTGCATGTGTAGGAGCTCCCAGGTGAGCCGAACCCCCATCTCTTCCAAATTGCTAGACGTGTGAGTGAAACCAACTTGGTCCCTCCTAAAGAGTCCACCTGACAGCTGAATAACCCCAAGTGACCTTGGCAGTGCCACGTGGAACGGAAAAATCACCCAGCCAAACTGCCAAATTTCCTGAGCCAAGAAGTTGTGAGATGTAAGAAAGTTGTTTTTACTTACTGAATCTGGGCTTGTTTGGTCTGCAGCTGTGCATAACTGGAACACTCTCCAATGAGCATTTCAACGGCTCCCTCGACAAACGTATGACTCTGGATGCAGCAGTGCTCGGTAAGCATCATCTTCATTTTTATCTGTGATTCCCACACCATGCTGGGCATGGCACCTTATAAATACAGTGGGCAACCAAAGGACTTGTATGCATGCATATAAGCATAACCAATGGACATAAGACACTGGGGGATAGGGGAGGCTAGGGGACTGTCTAGGGCGGGGGGGGATGGACAC
>NW_006298786.1:357021-358851 GCF_000327345.1 Myotis davidii | reverse complement strand
GGAGTGGGGGATGGACACATAGTTAATACCCTTTGTAATAAAAAATTAAAAAAATATAAAAAAAATAAATACAGTGGGGCCTTGACTTACGAGTTTAATTTGGTCTGAGACCGAGCTCGTTAAGGAGCTCGTTAACTCAAATTACTCTATCAACTCAATGCAAAAAATTGGCTGAGAGACAGCGGGTATCTCAAAAAACTCGTTAGTCGGGACACTTGTAAGTCAAGGCCCCACTGTATTGTGTCATGTGATGCTGAGGAGGTGGAATTACCTCGATAATTACCTTGGTGATCAGTTACCCATGGCTATCACATGCTGCCACGTATGTTACTTATGGACTTACCACCTGCAGGATCTGCAAAGGAGGTTAAAAGACCACCTGGTTCACCCCTGCCTCAGGCAGGTGGGCAGTGAGGCCAGAGTGGGGAAGCGAGGACTTGGAGCGCCAGGCCTGATTTCTGGCTCCAGGTGGGTTAATCAAGGCCTCTGTTCCCAGATGTGGTTGGGCCAGAGAACCAGTGGGTGGCTCTGTGAGCCAGCGGTGCACACAGTGGGTAGTCGAGCCAGGCAATCAAAGGACCCTGATCCAGACAGTGAATGTGGAGGACAGAAGGGTCTTTACCTAATTCTGGTCTGCGGTCTCAGTAGGCATTGGGAGCTGGTGCTTTGATTAAACACAAGTGTAGGCAATTATGAACAAGGAGCAGTAGGAAACCAGAAAGTGTTCTTGGAAATAAAAAAAAAAGTCTACAATGGCCCAAATGAAAACAAAACTCACGAGAGGCAATGAGTGACAAATGGATTCACATCTGAGGCAGAGAAAGAGTACAACTTGGGGGATCCCCTCAGATCAAAGAGAAAATAAAAAATGATAGAAATTAGAGAGAAGAAGGTATAAAGGAGAGAAAGGGAGGAGAGACATGACTTACCCATGCATTTACTGAACAAGTATCTATCGGGATATTCCTCTTGGCCTTGGCAGTGGGCATTAAGCAGTGAAAAACCAGAAAAAGATTCTGGCTTGCTGGGAGCTTATGTTTAGTGAGGGGTGGAGCAGGAAGGGGGAAAGAAAATAAGCAAATAACCTAGGTACAATAGATCAGATGAGAAAGTGATCAGTGCTCTAGAAACACACCGAGCAGGGAAGCGGGTGGTGAGGAGGCAGACTACTGGCAATTGTGAGTAAAGTGGTCAGGAAAAGCCCGCTAGGAAGGTGGCTCAGGAGATATTTGGAGAGTTAAGGGAGCAAGCCAGGAGGAGACCTGGGGAGCACATCCCAAGTCCAGGGCGCAGCCTGTGAAGACTCCGAGGCAGGAGCCTGACACCAGAGTGGGCAGAGCCAGGGTAAGTGCTGGGCAGAGGAACCATGGGGAGGGACTTCAAGCTCTGGTAAGTATTGGGTCAATTTAAGGACTTTGAGAGGGATTTTGAACAAGGAATGATGTGATTTCACTTAAGCTTTTTAAAAAGATGATTCTGCTGTTGTGTTGTGACTAGATTGAGGGGTTGGTCATGCAAGGGCAGAGCGGGGAGAAGAGGGAGGAGGCTCAGGTAATGATCTGGGGAGAGATGGTGATGGTTTGTAGTGGTTGGGACTGGCATTACAGTGATGGAGGTGATAAGAAGTGGCTACATTCTCAGTTTATTTAAATTTTTTTAAATTTATTTTTAAAATTTTAAAAAATATTTTCTTTATTGATTAAGGTATTCCATATGTGTCCTTATCACCCCATTGCCCCCCTAAACCCCCTACCATGCCCTCATGGTCTTTAATGCCATAGGCTAAGCCTTGCCTGTCCTTTAAGGCTCATTGCAAAGACTACCCGTTAG
>NW_006298786.1:353811-356237 GCF_000327345.1 Myotis davidii | reverse complement strand
TGTTTATCTTCCTTTTGTTACCTTGTATGAGTTTAATTCTTATTTTTAAACTAGTGGCCCAGTGCACAAATTCGTGTACATAGAAAGAAAATTAATTAGAAGAAATATTTTAATATCGATATTTGCCCTTTCTCTATAATAGAAGTGTCAATCAAATTCACGATTGACAATGACAGATTGAAACACATGCGTGCGATTGGTGCCAGTGAGCGCTTTATATGTATTGCGCATGTGTGAGTCAACTTAGCCTTTTATATATATAGAATAAACTTGCTTTATTAGACCTGTTTTCTGATTTAGCTAAACTTTTTCCAGCCCAGTGAAGCACCCCCAACTTCTCTTTCAGGTAATTGTCAGCAACACAGCAGAAAATATAAACATGAAGCAGATCCTTATTGTAGATCATGCAGGTAGAACAAAGGGTAAAATATTAAACTGTAGCAATGTTTGACTATATTCTGCACAGTGAGAAAACCTGAAGTCATTTTCAAGGTCCACCATTTCTTATTTCTTTTCAGTTGGGTCAAGTTTCTAAACTTTCTAAATCTTCGTTTTCCAGCTAATGAAAAGAAAATAGGATTCCACCGAGTCTCCTATGTACCTAACTCCAGGACTTCTGTGAGGATCAAATGAAATGAGGCACAGGAAAATGCTTCACAGACATTTGGTTAAAGCAGCCGTGGGCAAACTACGGCCCGCGGGCCGGATCTGGCCCATTTGAAATGAATAAAACTAAAAAAAAAAAAAAAAAAAAAAAAAAAAAGACCGTACCCTTTTATGTAATGATGTTTACTTTGAATTTATATTAGTTCACACAAACACTCCATCCATGCTTTTGTTCTGGCCCTCCAGTCCAGTTTAAGAACCTATTGTGGCCCTCGAGTCAAAAAGTTTGCCCACCCCTGGGTTAAAGTGTAAAATGTTTGCACTTGGCTGTAAAGCAAGTGCAAGGAGGCTAGTTGCTAGGGAGAGGAATCCAGGCATTGCTTCATGACGTCATTACCCAGTGCCCACAGCCAGTTTCCAAGGTGGGTTGGACTGTGGGCCACATTTTGTGCAATGGGATCTTGGCAGTGTTGGCTCTGATTTTGTGGGGTGTTGCTCTGGGGTGGGGTGGGACCTGTATTCCACTTGGGGGAAGCCGAGTGTTGGTTTGTTGGTGCCAGGTCTGTAGTGCTGGCCAGTGCATGTCATGGCAGCTTCTGCATTGAGTGTCTGCCCCCTGATGGTCAGTGTGCATCATAGCGACCGGTCAGACAGTAGGAGGGACACTTAGCATATTAGCCTTTTATATATATACTAGAGGCCCAGTTCACGAAATTCATGCATGGGGGTGTGTGTATTCCTCAGCCCAGTCTGCACCCTCTCCAATATGGGACCCCTTGAGGATGTTCAACTGCCCATTTAGGCCCGATCCTGGTGGGATCGGGCCAAAATGGGAAGTTGGATATCCCTCTCACAATCCAGGACTGTAGGCTCCCAACCGCTCGCCTGCCTGCCTGCCTGATTGTCCTTAACCACTTCTGCCTGCCAGCCTGATCACCCCCTAACCACTCCCCTGCCAGCCTGATTGGTGCCTAACTGCCCTCCCCTGCTGGCCCAATTTCCCCTAATTGCCCTCCCCTGCTGGCCTGGTAACCCCTAACTTCGCTCCCCTGCCAGCCTGGTTGCCCCTAACTGTCTTTCCTTACAGGCCTGGTCATCTCCAACTGCCCTCCCCTGCTGGCCCAGTAACCCCTAGCTTCCCTACCTTGCCAACCTGGTTGCCCCTAACTGCCCTCCCCAGCTGACCTGGTTGCCCCCAAATGCCTTTCCCTGCAGGCCTGGTCCCCCCCAACTGCCCTCCCCTGCCGGCCTTGTCCCCCCCAACTGTCCTCCTCTGCTGGCTCGGTTTCCCCCAACTGCCCTCCGCTGCAGGCCTGGTCCCCCCCAACTGCCCTTCCCTGAAGGCCTGATTGCCCCCAACGTCCCTCCCCTGTTGGCCTGGTTGCCCCCAACTGCCCTCTCCTACTGGCTTGATTGCTTACAATTGCCCTTCCCTGCGGCCATCTTGTGCCCACATGGGGGCAGCCATCTTGTGTGAGGGCGCAATGGTCAATTTTTATATTACCACTTTATTATATAGGATGATGAATTCTATATGCAAATGATTAACATTTTTGTATAATTGAAGAGTAAAATCTACCCTTTATTTGTAACTACTAATAAATTTCAGAAGTTCTTGTTTAGATTTAAAATTTTTGTTATTAATATTTCTGGTTTTTAGACTTACTTTTTCCCATTATTCATCTGCTGCTGCTTACTAATGTTTATTTTCTTCAAGTAAAATGACCCCTAATATAAAATATGCAATATTTAATTAACAGTGTGCCTTAAAAAATGCTATCCTCTCCGACTTATTTTTCTCAATAAAGAGGTGATGGAAG
>NW_006298786.1:348386-353714 GCF_000327345.1 Myotis davidii | reverse complement strand
GCGGGCCTGATCGCCCCCAAACTGTCCTTCCTTTCAGACCTGGTTCCTCCCAACTGCCCTCCCCTGCTGGCCATCTTGTGGTGGCCATCCTGTGTCCACATGGGGGCGGCCATCTTTGACCACATGAAGGTGGCCATCTTGTGTGTTGGAGTGATGGTCAATTTGCATATTACTCTTTTATTAGATAGGACTAGAGGCTCAGTGAATGAAAAATCATGCACTGGACGGGGTTTCCTCAGCCTTGCCTGTCCCCTCTCACAGACTGGGAGCCCTCAGGGGTGGGAGGTGACCCGGTGATCAGGGGAAGGTGATGCCCCCATTACACCTCTGCTGCTGCCACTGCTGGCAGCGCAAGCCTCGCCTGGCCCTGGTTACCTGAGTCTCGGACCAGCCCTGGATGGCTTGGCAGTCACCATCTGAGGCTTGCCTGCACATCGGGCTGGCTGTGAGAGGCTTGGCAGCTGCCATCCGAGGCTTGCCTGTGCCTTGGATGGTCCTGTTTGCCTGAGCCTCAGTCAGTGGGGGGTGCAGGAGGACACAGGGGCCCCAGTAGGGCTGAGGGGACTCCAGTGGCAGGCACATGGAGCAGCTGGCCCCGCCCCCGCTGTGGGCGCTGCCATCTTGTGAGGGCATGATGGTCAATTTGCATATTACCTCTTTATTATATAGGATAGATCTTTATTGTTGAGAGTATTATAGATGTCCCAATTTTCCCCCTCATTGCCCCCCTCCACCCAGTTCCCACCCCACCCCATGCCTTCACCATTTATGTCTGCGTCCATAGGTAAGATCTTTGGTTAATCTCTTCCCACCCCTACCCCCACTCTCCTCCCCTCTGAGATTTGTCAGTCCGTTCCATGCTTCCATGCCTCTGATTCTGTTTTAGTCACTAGTTTATTTTGTTCATTAGATTTCTTATTTGTTTATTTTGATTTTTAGATTCAATTGTTGATAGATATATATTTGTTGCCATTATATTGTTCATATTTTTAATCTCTTCTTCTTAAATAATACCCTTCAACATTTCAATACTGGATTGGTGGTGATGAACTCCTTTAGCTTTTTTTGTTTGTGAAGCTCTTTATGTGACCTTCTAATTGAGAGTTTTTAGTCAATATAGTCAATATAGTCAATTCTAAATAAGAGTTTTGCTGGGTAGAGTAATCTTGGTTGTAGGTCCTTATCATTCATCACTTTGAATATTTCTTGCCATTCCCTTCTGGACTGCAAAGTTTCTGTTGAGAAATCAGCTGACAGTTGTATGGGCACTCCCTTGTAGGTAACTAACTGCTTTTCTTGTACTGCTTTTAAGATTCTCTCTTTGGCTCTAACCAGTTTGGTTCAGTGAATAAGGGCATCAGCCTGTGAACTGAAGCGTCCCGGGTTTGATTGTGGTCAAGGGCATGTATCTTGGTTGCAAGCTCAATCCCCAGTAAGGGGCATGCAGGAGGCAGCTGATCATTGTTTCTGTCTCATCAGTGTTTCTAACTCTCTATCCCTCTCCCTTTCTCTCTGTAAAAACAAATAAAATATATTAAAAAAACGAATGTTGGTATGCTTGAAGTTGTCCCATGGGGCTCCTTACACTATCTTCATATTTGGACTCTTCTGATTGGGTGTTTTTTGCTTCTTCATATTCCAAATTGTTTACTTGATTCTCAGAATCCTCTACTCTACTATTGAATCCTTATAAATTGCTCTTTATTTCAGTTAGTGTATGCTTAATTTCTGATTGGTTCTTTTTCATGTCTTTGACATTTTCACTAAGATCCTTGAAAGTCTCACTAAGTTCCTTGAAGCTCTCATGAAGATCCTTGAGTAACCTCATAACCATGGTTTTGAACTCTGTATCCAGTAGTTTGCTTGCTTATGTTTCTTTCATTTGTGATATGTTTCTTTGTCTCCACATTTTGGCTGCTTCCCTGAGTTTGTTTCTATGTATTAGATAGAGCTACTATGTCTTCAGGAATTGGTAGAGTGGCCCTGTGTAGTAGGTATCCTGTAAGGTCCAGTGGCTCAGCCTCTGCAGTCACCTGAGCTGGGCACTCTAGGTGTGCTCCTTTGTGGGCTGTGTGCACAGTCCTGTAGTTGAGCCTTGATTGCTGTTGGCATCACTGGGAGGAGTTGACCTCCAGGCCAATTGGCTGTGAGGACCAGCTGTGGCTATGTGGGAATGCTGCTATGTAGGAGGTGAGGCCCAGCTATGAAGCAAGGCAGCCTGGTGCTAGTACTGGGTCTTGAGCCTTTTACTAATAGGTTTGGGGCATGCTGTTACCAGCTATAGCTTGTTTGAGAGATTTTAGCAAATCTGAAGCCTGAGCCAGGACAGGTCATTTATATGGAAAAGCTGCTGCAAACAGTTTGGGTGGGGCTGAAAATTGGATGGGTCAGGGTCTCAGGGAATCTCCAGGGTGGAGCTAACAGTGTGCTCCAGGCTGACTGAGACTCTGCTATGGCTGCCAATCAGTCCTGTGACAGGGGAGGTTCCAGCACAGGGACAATGACTCTTGCAAGCACCTCTGTCTGGGAGAAAGCTGCCCCCAAGTTCCTGCCCCCATGCCAGACAATCCAGTTTCTCCCTGTATGTGTCTGGGCCCAGTGCTGGAGTTCAGAGGTATCGAGTCTGAGTGTGTTCATGTGCCAGCCCTTTAAAAGGAACACCAGGGTTTCCAGCAGCCTCTGTGTCACTCAGCCACAATCCCTGCTGGTTTTTACAGCCTGTAGTGATGGGGACTTCTCTTCCCAGCTCTGGACCCTGGGCTAGGGGTCTGGTGTGGAGCTGGGACCCCTTGTTCCTTCTGGGCGGCCAAACCAGCTGGGTGCCAGACCAGCTTGTCTGGGCCCCTTCCCCTCCTACCAGTCTCAATGTACTTTATTTTTTACTTCTCTAGTTGTAAAAAGCATTCAGCCATCTTTCAGGTGGTTCTGAATGATAGTTGTTCTGTATTTTAGTTGTAATTTTGATGTGGTTGTGGGAGGTGGTGAGTACAGGCATTTATCTACACTGCCATCTTGTGCAGACTCCTCAGTTTACTTTAAAGGCAGGTCCTACAGAATTTGCTGAGAAATCAGTTTGGAGTGGAGGAGAGGCAGGGTCATCAAAGACAACTGAGATTTGGGGCTAAGCAATGGAAAGAAGTTGTCATTTACTGAGGAATAGAAGATCTGGAGGGAGCTATTTCTTCCTGGGGTGGGAATCAGGGGTTTGCACTCTGATTTTCCAGTTTAAGATTCAGCATCTGGAGCTGTCTGATAGAGTGCTGGCAATGCAAGACTGCAGCTGAGGTGGGAAGTCTGACTTAGAGGCACACATCTGTGGGTCATTGGTTTCCAGGGCATTTAAGCTGCAAGGGCGAATGGAATCCTCAAGGACAAGTGTAGACAGCAACAGTTTAGGCAGAGACCAAGGACTGAATATTTTAACCATTTTAAAATCATGCCCCTCAGTGGTATTAAGTACATTCACATTCTGCAGTCATCACCACCATTCAGCTCCACAGCGTGTATCTTGTAAAACTGAAACTCTGAACCCATTAAATGGTAACTTTCTGTTCTCCCCTCCTCTCAGCCTCTGGAAACCACTGTTCTTCTTCGTCTCTATGGATATGAATTCCCTGTGCTGTGGAATGGATGTTTGTGCTCCCCCAAATGCATATGTTGAAACCTGATCCCCAATGTGATGGATGGTGTTCGGAGGTGGGCCCTTTGGGAGGTGTTCAGGCCATGAGGGTGAAGCCCTCATCAATGGGATTCTTTCTAAATGAGAACTCTTCTAAACGAGGCCCAGAGAGCTCTCTTGCTTCTTCACTGCGTGAGGACACAGTGAGGAGACCACAGTCTGTGAACCAGGAACTGGGCTCTCACCAGACACCAAGTGTGCTGGCATCTTGATTTTGGACTTGTCCACCTCCAGATGTTTCTGTTATTTGTGAGCCACCCAGGCTGTGTTATTGTTGTTACAGCAGCCCAAATAGATTGAGACATCTCGGTACCTCATATCAGTGAAATCATACCATATTTGTCTTTTTGTGACTGGCTTATTTCATTTAGCATAATGTCTTCCAGATTCATCCATGCTGTAGTATTTATCTACTATGTGTTGAAAGAGAGATGGGGGCATGAATCAGGCAGCCTTTAAATAAGCTTTAAGGGGGTATGAGTTATAAAACCTTTTAAGTAAAGCTTTACCTAGACATTATTCAAAATTGAACACTTATATGCCTAGTAATATTAAGTTCTTGCCAATTCCCATTACAACACCCATTGCAACATGCCTCTCTTCTCGTAAATGTCCTCTCAAGGTCACTCTGGCCCTGTGTGATCCCTCTCCCCCCTGACCAATGGCCAGTGCTCAGCTGTAAACCAGGAGAGCCATTTGCTTCCTCCTTCTTGCTCACCTGCAGCTAAGGGCTGGTCAGGGAGACAGGAGCAACAGCCTAGTGGTTCAAGGACCAGTGTGTGGTCTTGACACTCTGCTTCACACAGGCCTCTGCCTGGCTGCCTGTTCTTTTTCACAGAATGACCATTCCACCAGTTACCACTCTCCTCCAGACCCCCGCCCGCCCCTCCCCCCATCTCAGCGCTGCTCTCACCTCCTCCTCTGTTACATGAGGGCCCTTCAGCATCCTGCCCCCAACCCACAAATGCCATCCCCTCCCCCCGGCTGTTCTCCTGATCTCAGGACTGAGCACAAGTGCCATCTCTCAGCCAGTATAATTCCTTCTCCCTGTATCGTGAAAGTGCAGAAGCTTAAAATACTATCAGCAGCAAAAAAGGGCAAAACCACAAAAGTGGCCTCATCTCTGTTGTCGAGCTCCTGGCAAGAGAACGTGGCATCCGCTGCTCTCCTTCCATCTCCCTTAGTCACCCAGTCCAGCTCCTCCTTCTCAATCACACGCAGTTATCAAAGGAGAGGGGAGGTTTTCAGCCTGGCTCTCACCTGCCCTCCTTCAGAGCTGAAGGTGTGACCGCCCGCTCTGACAGTCCGGGCGCTGCCTGGTATCGTGGAAGGACGTGCTGTGTCATCAGCCTGAGCACAGCGCTGCCAGGTCATAGCTGTGTGATTGTGGTTAGTCACTCACCAGCGCTGAGACTCACTCTTCTCACCTATGAGACAGGGAACAAGCAATGACGGACTGAGTCTTTGGGGAGACCGCCGAGGCATTGGGAAGCGCCGGGCACCCAGGAAGTGCCCACTGTGATGCCTACTACTGCGCTCTTCCCCTTCTTTCCAGACCCGGGGCCGCCTGCCCTTCCGCAGCCTCTGCACGAGGACGTATATTCCCTCCACAGACGCCGAAGGAAACAATGAGCTCCACGTAGCCTGCT